>NW_022995378.1:449878-452875 GCF_004354385.1 Drosophila innubila
GTCTATGTCATATGAAAGTACTCTATTATATTGTTTATTTAAATGTCTGTCATATGAAAATATAATTTTACTTATATCAAATATGATTTATTTTTTGTATCATATGAAATTTTTTTATTTTATGGGAGTTGATTTTATTTGTCATATAATATGGTTATGACATAAGAAAGTTGAATTTTTCTTGTCATATAAAAATTTTTTATGTCATATGAAATTTGACTTTTCTTGTAGTCATATGAAATTTTTTATTGTTATTTGAGAATTGTTATATTTTTGTCATATAATATGGTTATAAAAAATGAAAGTTGAATTTTACTTGTCATATGAAATTTGTCTCTTTTTGTTGTAGTCATATGAAATATTTATGTTTGAATTGTTCGTGTCATATGAAATTTTTATGTCTTGTGAAATTGCCTTTTTTGTATTTATAAGAAATTTGTATGTTATATGAGATTTGTTTAATTCTTGTCATATTATATGGTTATGACAAATAAATGTTGAATTTTACATGTCATAAGAAATTTAACTTTATTTTGTAGTCATATGAAATTTTATATTATTTGGGAGTTGACTTTGTTTTGTCATAAAATATGGCTGTGACTTAAGAAAGTTGAATTTTCTTGTCATATGATATTTTTTATGTCATGAGAAATTTGACTTTTATTTTGTAGTCATATGAAATTTTTATGTTTGAATTTTTCTAGTCATATGAAATTTTTTATGTCATGTGAAATTTGCCTTTTTTTTGTATTTATATGAAATTTTTTATGTTATATGAGATTTGTTTAATTCTTGTCATATTATATGGTTATGACAAATAAATGTTGAATTTTACATGTCCTAAGAAATTTAACTTTTTTTTTGTAGTCATATGAAATTTTTTGTTTGAATTTTTTGCGTCATATGAAATTTTTATGTCATGTGAAAATTGATTTTTTTTTTGTATTTTAATTTAAATTTTTATTTAAATGAGATGTGTTTAATTATTGTCATATAATATGGTTATGACAAATAATAGTTAAATTTTACTTGTCATATAAAATTTGACTCTTTTTCTTTGTAGTCATATGAAATTTATGTGTTATATGAGAGTTGAATTTTTCTTGTCATATGAATTTTACTTGTCATATGAAATTTGTCTCTTTTTGTTGTAGTCATATGAAATATTTATGTTTGAATTGTTCGTGTCATATGAAATTTTTATGTCTTGTGAATTTGCCTTTTTTTGTGTTTTATAAGAAATTTTATGTTATATGAGATTTGTTTAATTCTTGTCATATTATATGGTTATGACAAATAAATGTTGAATTTTACATGTCATAAGAAATTTAACTTTATTTTGTAGTCATATGAAATTTTATATTATTTGGGAGTTGACTTTGTTTTGTCATAAAATATGGCTTGTGACTTAAGAAAGTTGAATTTTCTTGTCATATGATATTTTATGTCATGAGAAATTTGACTTTATTTTGTAGTCATATGAAATTTTTATGTTTGAATTTTTCTAGTCATATGAAATTTTTATGTCATGTGAATTTGCCTTTTTTTTGTATTTATATGAAATTTTATGTTATATGAGATTTGTTTAATTCTTGTCATATTATATGGTTATGACAAATAAATGTTGAATTTTACATGTCCTAAGAAATTTAACTTTTTTTTTGTAGTCATATGAAATTTTTTTGTTTGAATTTTTTGCGTCATATGAAATTTTATGTCATGTGAAAATTGATTTTTTTGTATTTTAATTTGAATTTTTTTTTAAATGAGATGTGTTTAATTATTGTCATATAATATGGTTATGACAAATAATAGTTAAATATTACTTGTCATATAAAATTTGACTCTTTCTTTGTAGTCATATGAAATTTATGTGTTATATGATAGTTGAATTTTTTCTTGTCATATGAAATTTTATGTCATATGAAATTTGACTTTTTTTGTAGTCATATGAAATTTATATGTTTGAATTTTTCGTGTCATATGAAATTCTTATGTCTTAGAAATTTGCCTTTTTTGTATTTATAAAATTTTATGTTATATGGTTGTTTAATTCTTGTCATATTATATGGATTACAAATAAAAATGTTGATTTTACATGTCATAAGAAATTTAACTTTTGTATGGTCATAAAATTTTTTTTTATATTATTTGAGGAGTTGACTTTGTTTTGTCATAAAATATGGCTGTGACTTAAGAGAGTTGAATTTTTCTTGTCATATGATATTTTTTTTTATAATGAAATTTGACTTTTATTTTGTAGTCATATGAAATTTTTTATGTTTTGATTTTTTACCAGTCATGAAATTTTATGTCATGTGAAATTTGCCTTTTTTTTTTGTTATATATATGAAGATTTTTATGTTTTATAAGTTTGTTTTAATTCTTGTCATATTATATGGTTATGACAAATAAATGTTAAATTTTACATGTCTAAAATTTAACTTTTTTTTGGTCAGTATATGAAATTTTTTGTTTGAGATTTTTTGCGTCATATGAAATTTTTATGTCATGTAAAATTAGATTTTTTTTTTTTTGAATTTTAATTTGAATTTTTTTTTATTTTAAATGAGATGTGTTTAATTATTGTCATATAAATATGGTTATGACAAATAATAGTTAAATATTACTTGTCATATAAAATTTGACTCTTTTTCTTTGTAGTCATATGATTTATGTGTTATATGAGGTTGATTTTTTCTTGTCATATATGATTTTACTTGTCATATGAAATTTGTCTCTTTTGTTGTAGTCATATAGAATATTTATGTTTAATTTTCAATGTCATATGATTTTTATGTCTTGTGAAATTTGCCTTTTTTTTGTATTTATAAGAGAATTTGTATGTTATATGAGATTGTTTAATTCTTGTCATATGATATAGTTATGACAAATAAATGTGAATTTTACATGTCATAAAATTTAACTTTATTTTGTAGTCATATGAAATTTTATATTATTTGGGAGTTGACTTTGTTTTGTCATAAAATATGGCTG
>NW_022995379.1:0-18452 GCF_004354385.1 Drosophila innubila
TAGAGTATTACTAGTTCCTAAAGTAATATTGCCTATAGTTTATTTAAATTAAAACTCCTAAATCTAATTATTTTCTTGGTTCTCTTTCTGACAAATCCACTTCCATCGAGAAGAGGAAGCGGCAAACCACCTAAGTTTTGATTTTTTGTCAACATTATCGTCGACATTATAGCTACTCTGACGTTCCTCTTGCGGTTTTGTATAATTATTTTGTATAACACAGGCCGTCAGAGACTATGTGGTCGCTGTTCTAAGTGATTGAGCAACAACTACAAATATGTCATTTAAGTCCGGAGACATATTTTGAAGTTGCTCTTTAGACTTAGCATTCTAACTCTATGCTCCGGTACTTAAGTGTTAATATACACTTCTGTCTCAAAACAATCGCATACCTAAACAACAATAGACGGCTTCCTGAGGCTGAAATCTCAGTTGCCGGTAATGAATTTATGACAATATACTGCAGCCTTTGCCTGATGATAGATTACCATTCTTAATCTCTTTGATAGCATCGCATCAGTTTAGAAATGCTCCTTTGGGATTTGTTTATATAATTATATAGCTGCAACATGCTTATGGATCCAATATAAATTGTATATCAATATTGGCTCGTTGCATTTCAAGAATGTGTTTATTACATGCATTAACATTTATTGGGCAAAACTTCTCTTCAGGAAAATTTGTGACTTTTCAAAGCAGACCTAATGGCATATATGTAGTCCTCGTAAGTGAGGATCACTTAATCGTGAGATAAAATATTTTCGAATATGCTCAAGTGATTAATGGTGCCGAATCGATAGACTAATTTTAAAATTCTGAATCTTTTAAAATTTCAGTTTGGGGCATTGAAAATAAGGTTACCAAAGCGATAAATAGAGTTTCCTCTCTTCACTTCTCTGCATGAGTGCACATGCTTGTGCTTTTGGTATTTATATACTCAGAGGTCATTATTTGTTACATCCGTGGTAGCAAATCGATCAATGAAGTCTATTACTGGAGAAATAGATGCATCATTTTCGAAATCCACTTGAGGGCATCTTTCATTATCTTTCAATAGTACAATCAGCTCTAACCGCCTACTTTCAGCAGCCGTAATAAAAATACCTTTAAGAACCTATAGTCTTCATCGTAGCGAATAAGATGGTCCATATGTTCTTCATTGGGAGCGTTAGAATCTGTAATGGCGCGTGGGCGCTCCGCTTTCTTAAGCAAATCGAAGCATTGTTTCTTATACTGATTAGCTCTAACTTCTTATAATTGAAGAATAATTTATCAATTCTACACCCAATTAATGCGGCTTCCCAAATCACTGCGGACGGCAGTTCGCGTTAGTGACGAAAGCAGCACGAAGGGAAAGGCGACTAACTATATATACAGCTAAGTTGGAAAATTTGCTACGACTGTCGATCAGATCAAGTTATATACCGATCGAAAGGTTTAGTTCTAACTTACAAAATGGACATACTAAAACTTTTCTAACAAATTAGGTCATAAGATACGGGGGTGTAAGTGGGAGGGAAAAAATTTAAATAATTGCAGCTAAGGGGGCTGTTGGGGTCTTTTGGTAAAATTTTGTATTTTAAAAAAAAAAAAAAAATACGCGTCGATTGATACCTTAATCACCCAAATCCAATAACTGGTTCAACAGATAAATAAATTTTAGTGGAAAAATTTTAGTGGACTTCTCAAAATGAAATGAAAAGTTAGTTTCTTTGTTTGTCTGTTTGTATCAAAGCTCTAAAAGGTTAAATGTAATGATGCGGATTTATTCCTTTTCGAAAATCTAGAAATGTTTGTTCTACGACTTTTGAAAAACCGCTAGTTTAGGGGAAAACGCTAAATCCGCTAAAATTGAAACCTCAACAGTTTCCAAGCCATAAAAGCTACAGATATGTTCTATATATCATTTTAAAGGTGTGTTTAAACCTTTAAACTTTTTTTCTAAGTACTCAGGCAACACTTTACAGGTGAAAAAAAAACTTTTAGCTCACATTTTGGCGATTTTTGACAAAACGGCTCTTGATTTCTTTTAATTTTAATATTTAATAAAACGTACAATCGGCACTGCGCAAAAGTAATTTTATGTACAAAAAAGCTCACCTTTTGCTCACAGTGCACAATGCAATTTTCATTTTTTTTTATTAATTATATTTTTATTTAAAATTATTAGATTAAACTGATTTTGTTCGTCCTAAATTGGATATCAGAAATTTTGGGACTAGAAATGCTTTCGTCACTTGACTTTTACCTCGTGTGAGGTTTTTTTTTTGGGTTTATACTTAAAACCAAATCTTTGGCTGTGAAACTATTGCCTTAAATTTTAAAACTGATGAATGAATAACACTAGGCAACAAATTTGAACTATTAAACGAACGAAACTTTTTTTGGATAGATTTGGAGCCACAACTGAAGAAAACATTATTTTCTGGCAGGTATTTTTTTATGATTTTTAAATATCTGGCTTTTTTTCTTATTTTTTTAAAGGTGCATACTTTTGTCATCATTACATGTGAATGCCAAAGCTAATTTTCAAAAGCTTTACTCTTTCTAAAAGCTAATGAATATATTTATTTTTTACACATCTTAAATTTTATACACAGTCTTAAATTTAAACCAGTAGTTTTAAAGCTATAAATTTTGAATAAAGAAAATCTGATTTTTTGTAGCTTTTTTCCATATAAAACATTACCAAATACACAACCTACGAGAATGGATGTTCGATTGTTTCGTTCGTTTAATAGTTAAAATTTGTTGCCTAGTGCTCATCACAGTTTAAAATTTAAGGCAATAGTTTCAGAGATATCATTTTTAAATAGGAAGAAAAGATTTGGTGTAAATATAAATTTATGGAGCCGCATTAATTGGGTTCCGACATATCCTATTTGTTTTATAGTTAGGTATGTTATTGTCGATTTTGATGACTGTATTAAGTGTATGACTATTTATATTAAGGCTTGAATGCATAATAATATTTCCAGTAGAGCCATTTAAATAATCTAAAAATAAATTTTAAAAATAGATTAATTTCATTTATTACAAAAACATATTATAAATTAGTATTATAAATTCAGCGATTCAACCGATGCAGCCGTATTTCTCCCATTTCGTCTTTGTTTTCTTTTTAATATTCTGAAACGTATAACCAAACCAATAGCCAAGAAAACAAAAACAAAACACATATCAAAACACTATAGGCAACGATATATAGTGGTGTCTTGTAGTTATGCTCCAGATCCATATTTGCGTTGTTGCAATATACGTTGAACTGACTCTAGAGCTGAGGCATTCACTTTACTTTATATTTATAATGAGTAGCACAAGAGTTGATAAGCTTGTACAATGTATAACTGACCTATGAATCACACGAATGGTTAATTTTAAAAAAAAAAAAAATCAAGAAGCACAGAACAATATAATTATATTTAAAATACAATTGCTAAAAAGGTAACAAAGGCAAGTTGCAATATTCATATCATAAATTTAGTTTAGTCGATTCACTTAATTAAAATGTTGTATTTATTTATTTGTAACATTTATGGGCATTTTACATATTTCTGTCAACTTTGCAATCTAGATAAATTTGCCAATAAGTGAAATTTGGTTTTGTCAAAATTTATTAACACTGGTTTTATATTAAAGGCTTATATCATTTATCCTTATGGTCTTAATTTGCTGTTGCTAACGGCAACGCCGAAAGATATAAATTTTCATTTACTTTTATTCGACTGAGCTGCTTGAAATCTGTAAAATGTTTTATTATCCTTACTGCAGAGGATGATGGCTTCAGTATTTTTTAATACAATGAAACTCTTCTGAAAATCAATCAGAGACAATGTCGTATCTCTCAAAAGCCCAATTTTGACATTCTGGACCATAGACCACTTGCTGCTAGATAATTAACACAGACATTGCCAACTGGAAATCTGGCCAACTCCCAAAGACCTCTTAAGGCCAAGTTGCATGATAGATAGAGGAGACTGGGCGAGATGGTTTTCAATTCGAAGCGGTAGTCGCGACTTGCGTTGTTGTGCTTACACATCTTTTAGTAAATATTTGACCAAGCCATACTGACCAGTCGGTTAACTGATAAAATAAAAGATGAAAAGCTTCAGTGTTCAAACAGACGGACATAGCTCAATCGACTCGGCTGTTGATCCTGATCAAGAATATATATACTTTTGGGGGTCTGCCACGCACCTTTCTGCCTGTTACATACATTCTGCCAAACACATTATACCCTTTTTGCCCATTTGCACATGGGCTCAGGGTATAATAAAAAATAAAGAAAACGAGTTGTCGGCATATACAGTATACTTTTTTAAACTTTATTAAATGAGTAACGCTTAAAAAATATAAATTAAATTTCTTTTTTGAAAATATAGTACAATTGTAGATTTTATTTCAGTTCATATGACGTGAAGCAGACAGGTACGCCATGAACTTGTTCGATTATTTTCGACTGATCGTTGAAGACTTTCTCTTTTCAACAATGCAATAACCATGAAAATACCAGCTAGCGTTAATAATATTAATAAACAAATCAAAAGGCTGTAGATAACGATATGAATTTCAGTCAAAGTATTGTTGTTTAATTTGTGCAGCTACCCACAGTCCCATTGCTATTCACAACCACTGTGTAACCCTCGTTGCAAATGGGTATGCAACTCTGTAAGTCTGTCAGTTTCTGGTATGGCACCATGTTGAGCTCAGTTTCGTTCCTCTTTCTATACCCGGAGTCACATTCACAAAAATTTGGTTTCGTGCACTTACTGTTCATAGGACACTTAGCACAATGTGGCTTACAGTTTGGAACAATGCCAGTGCAGCCTTCTCTACATTTAATCTCCATATCTGTATGCTAGGAAAAGGAATGATCTTCAATTTTAATCTGAATACCTTGGCTTAAATCGTCTTACCTTAGTATCGCTATAATCAGAAGTAAAGCAGTTGTATTTCTCACATGAACTTAATCCTGCGACAAACACCAAAGTGAGTAAAAATCTTATGTACTCCAACATCTTGAGTTGTACTTTTATTTTAAAGTTCACAACTTGCCCCTACGATGGTCAGCAATATACTAAATAAGCACAATGACGGTGAAACCGCATGATAATATTTAGCTCAGCTTCAAAGGCCACTAAGGCTTTTGTGTTTGTGACAATTTCTGTTCGTCCGTATGACGCATAAGAAGTTGATCAGCCAAAACTGTTGACAATACTCTTAGGACGTGCACGCAGATCAAATTTGTTACGGAATATTGCCCATATCCCCCACCAACTATCAAATCGAAAGAATGTCGAGTAACAACAACAATTTGGAAGCTGAAGATTTCATCTTAATTGGTTAATTAACTGAGGAATAACAAAATTATTCTATATTAAAAAAACATTGATGTACGAGGGCGGGCTGATAAGTAATCGGCCTTACCAAAAAAAACATCTTAAACAATACATAAATATTTTATTCGATTAGTGTTTTCTATCGGCTGATTGCTGAAAAAGTTTTAGGCGTTTTTCTCAACACTGGTAATTTTGGCGGGAGTTTTAGCATGGTCACTTTTGCATTGTCCCCAAAATGAGTAAAATAGAATATCGAGCTGTCATTAGATTTCTGTTTTTAAAAAAGAAATCCAACGATGAAAAAAAAATGAGTTAATCGAAGTTTATTGGGAATCAGCTATCGATTTCGACCATTAAATATTGGACTGCTAAGGACCGTCCGGACGTCCCAGAGGTGACAACCCCAGAAATGGTAGATACAGTCCACGGAATGATATTGATGATCGCAATAAAGCTGAGAGATTGCTAAGGCCCTAAACATTTCTATGAACGTGTTGGAAACGTCTTACACAAATATTTAAATATGAGTAAGCTTTCGTCAAGGTGGGTGCCGTGATTGTCTCAGCGGAACACAAACGCAACCGCTTGGTCATTGCGAAGGAGAGTTTGGCATTGTTAAACGCAAATAAGAATGAATTTTTGCGTCGTTTTGTGACTGTCGACGAAACTTGGATACATCACCATACACCAGAAAGCAAGGAACAGTCAAGCAGTGGATTTCAACCGAGAAACGGCGCCGAAAAGGCAAAGATTGGTTTGTCGGCCAACAAGGTAATGGCAACGGTTTTCTGGGATGCCTGAGGCGTAATTCAATGTGGATTATCTAGAAAAGGCAGAACAATTAATGGAGAATACTATTCTAACCTTTGGGACAGTTCGATTCAGAACTAAAGAAAAAAAGGCCGCACATGGCGAAGAAAAATTATGTTTCTGGACAACGCCCGGCTCACAAGAGCGTTGTTGCTATGATGAAATTGTGTGAACTACACTATGAAATTCTTCCACATCCCCTATTCTCCAGATTTAGCACCATGTGACTATTATTTATTTCCAAACTTAAAGAAATGGCTTGGTGGAAAGAAATTTCAGTGTTTTCTTTGGTAGGCCGACTATTTATCAGCCCACCCTCGTAACATGTATAACTAAAATAGTATTTTGTTATTATAACATGTGTACCTGCTGTTACCCCCACCTCTCCAGACTGTTCGTACCACGGCGTGCAAAGCGAAACTTATTTGCTTAATATATTCGTTGATTATTATTCGATCGCAATGAAATTTAAAATACATCAAAAAGATGGTAATCTATACGTGTGCTGAATTTAAAATCTCTACCAATTAAATTGGCCATGTAATTGGATATTTTAGTTTTTTGTCGATTACAGCAAATTTGATCTCCGTGCGCAACATAGCAGTATTGTCACCGTTCGGTAGCTCTAGCTCTTATAGTCTCTGAGATCCAGGTGATTATATCTCCTCCATATATCATAATTTCTCAAATATCTTCTCTGTTTATTAACCGATCTCGATGAAATTTTCAGCACATTTTATATCTTTTACGTGGGCGGAAGTGGGTGTGGCCATATTTTAAAATAAACTTGATATAGGCCAACATCCTAGAGTATTCACCAAATTTAGAGTAATAGTAATAGTAATAATAGAGAAGGAGGCGTGGCTCACTGACTGACTTTGCATTGTACGGGCTAAACGGTTTGACGTACGACCTTGAAACTTGGGCAAAATATTCTTAAGATAATTTTATTGGAGATAAGGCTCCGTTTTTCAAAATTCGAAGTGCAAGTGCATTTAATTTAAGTTTAAATGTATTTTCTGTTTGCATGTGTTTGTAGTGTAGAAGAGTCTGGTCAGGCGCGGTATTCAGGGGCAAAGTGGTGCAGAGGATGGGGTGTTAGATTCAAAAGCAGAAGCTCCGGGTTCGAATCTCTTGATCATGGCTTTTTTCAAAATCAATGTGACAAAACAAAGACATACATTTATTTAATTATCATATAGCAGTGTTTGGTCAGCTGGCGAGTTCAGTACCTTAAGGAAAGGTCAGCCAGGCAAAATATTTGTGTCAAAAAACCGATTTATCATAAAGAATCTGATATAAGTTGCATCTATTTAGGTATTTTGCATTCTGACCAAGTTTGTTTAAGTCCGACAAATATCTTATAGCAATCATTGAAACAAATAGTCGAAAATAAAAAAAAAAACAAACACTCGGCAAGGGCATGAAATCTTCGGCATCTAAGTGCCTAAGTGGCTGATGTTGAGTACGCTCTCGACTCTAGCCGCATCTACCCACGAGCGAAGCGGATCCCCAGCTAGCCTAAGCGTATGATACAACATGCCGTGTCAGGAATTATTGAATATATTTATATTTCTATTATTTTTAACCTCCTCGACAGCATAGAGTGCGAATATGGTTGCTGCAGCACAACTCTCAATATAAAACTTTTATTATTGTTTTGTTTTCTTCATTCACCGATGACAGTGCATAAAGCAAATCATTGAGAAGAGTAGGCATTTTATTAAGTTGTCATTTTGTTACAAAATTAAGTTTGTGTCAAATGTATGAACACTTCACAAATTGTTTGCATGCTAACCGAGTTTTGTACTAAATCAGCATTGCCAACTATTAGGATGATTTTGCCTAACGGATGACCGGCGACCAACATTTAGGCAAAATTTTTTTATTTTGTACAAACATCTGACGTTTGAATTTGACCCAAATATTTTGCCTGTCTGACCTTCCCTTTAGTAAGAAGTGCAGATGATGGTGTGTTAGACCTAGGTGCAGGAGGCGCGGGTACATTTCCACACCAGGCAGGATTTTTTATTTTATTTTTAGACCCGTACTTAAAAAAAGTGCAAGGGTCTATTGGGTTGAATATATGCGTAATAGGCATAATAGGTAATAGTAATATATTCTTGATCAGCATCAACAGCCGAGTCGATTTAGCAATGTGTCTGTGACTGTCTCAGAGACTATAAGAGTAGAGACACCAAACTTGGTATGTAGGCCTCTATATTGCAAGCAGATCAAGTTTATTTCAAAATTCCACCGCCTTTATCGCCCACGAAAAAAAAATTTCATATCCAAACTATAAAAACAATTTAAAAGCTAGTGACACCAAATTTGGTATGTAGACTCCTATATTGCAGGCAGATCATGTTTGTTTTTTTTTGTTTGTTGAGCATATGACTTGGTTTTATATATCCTGTCCAAAGTTGGTTTAAATCGGACACTATATCATATAGCTGTCATAGGACCGATCGTGAAAATCAAGTCTTATTATGAAAACTTTTTTTGTTTAATGAGATATCCTAACTATTTTGTATGCATAACAATTGGTTTTATATATCCTGTCCAAAGTTGGTTTAAATCGACACTATATCATATAGCTGTCATAGGACCGATCGGGCGAAAATCAAGTCTTAGTATGAAAATCTTTTTTTTTTTGAGACATTGTAACCAATTTAATAGAATATGCATTTAAGTTAACTAAATATTTTTAATTTTTCCATTATTAGTTTTTGCCATAGTAAGTACGGGGTCGAGTATGCTCGACTGTAGCACAACCGACTAGTTTAATTTAATTTTATTAACATATTTTTAAATTTTAGGATCTTTACAATTTGGTCAAAATCGGGTTACTATATCATATAGCTGCAATAGGAACAATCAGGGCTCAGATTCAACTTTAGTATGGAAACCTTTTTTGTTTTTCAAGTTATCTTAATCAAACTCACAGATTGTGTTTTTTTTACCATATATTACACCCTGACCAACTTTTGTCAAAATAGTATGTCCATATCATATAGCTGTCATAGTTACAATCAACCAAACTCACAGATTGTGTATTTGAGACTACCTTGACTTGTTACACCCTGACCAAATTTGGTGAACATCGGGTAATTATGTCATTTAGATGCCATTGGAACAATTGGATGGAAATTAACTCTTAGTATCTCAACCAAACTCACAGAATATGTTTTTTTACTAAATGTGGATGACTATATAATATAGCTGCCATATAAACGACTATATAAATATAGCTGCCATATTAACCTTTAATATGAAAAACTTTTTAACTTTTGCAATTTTTTAACAGAATTCACAGATTCGCTTTTGCCCGCCAAATATCGAAGTTTTCTGCGAAGTCTAGCCATGCATACAACTATTCGTTTCTTTACAATAAATGTTATATTATATAAATTTGGTGCCACCTATTGCATTCAGCATAATATATCAAACGACAAAAAATGTCTAATTTTTCATATAACTAATAATTGATAATACTTGCAAAAACGTAGTAGTCTGATTTGTATAAGAAGGTATCATGTCATTTAGAAGGTACTAATTACTGTACTATCAGAAGTAAAAATAATAATAAACTGATAAAAAAAAACGTGCCGAATAAACCCAATGTTAGAAATAACGATCCTTTGCTTTTAAATGGCAGAAACTGCAGTTTAAATGCCTTCATTTGCACATATTTTTGTTACTTATATTATATTCATACACCACTTTAATGTTATTTTATTTCAGAATAAACATATTTGTGGTGCCCGGGTTACAGAATATTTTATAGATAAAAATTGAGTGTCCGAATTATTAGGTTGTCCGAATTAACAAATGTCCGAATTATTGAGATAGTACAGTAATTTAGTTCTGCGTTAAACACGTTAATTCAATAAAACCATAAGAAGGGCTCGAGCTGGGGTTGTCGGACGAAGAGCGGCCAGGGCGGAGCCCCTAGTAAGGTATAAATATTCTTGATCAACATCAATATCCGAGATGATGTAGTGTCTGTCTGTTCTTGCTGTCCTACTGTCCGTCTGTATGAAAACCTCGATCTCAAGTATGTAGGTTCCTGTATATTGTAAGCAGATCAAAATCAAATAATTTTTAATTTTTGGTAATCTTTGCTTTATCCATGGTAATTACGGGGTCTCCGACGGTCAAGTATGCAGATTGAATATGGGCATAAATATAACATTCCAGCACCTCAACCCTTTTTTTTTGTTTTTCATTTAACAATCACCAATTCTTGAAACACCCCAAAACTAAAAGATTGAGGTAAACCCTTGTAGAAAGCTGAAATCAAAGCATCTGACATAAGAAAACTTTGATAACACGAGATAAATTTGTAATGTATAAGATTCGCATTTATTTTCAGTGTATGGGTAGTAAGCATTCAAGCAAATGACAAATATCTTAATGAATAACGCTTATTTGTATTAACTAACATAAATGTTTTTAGGTCTTGACTGATTAATAAGTCGATGACTAATCCTCTGTTTGGTTTGGTCCAATATCTTGCTTTTGGTTTTTTTCACAACAGTCGTGAGATTCTTTTTGTCTTATTTGAAGACATTTTATGAGAACAATAAGTGCGAGCACAATTACGAGCACACTAAGGCAAGAAACAGAAATACTGATAACAAGTATTGCAAAACCCTTGGATCGACAACTTTTAATCGTCTCTAGTCCATAATAGAGGTATGTTTCATCGATTTCATAGCCAGTATTACACTCACACACATTAGGAATGGCACACTGACTGTTTGGGGACAGCCCATATCACATCTGGGAAACATTGGTTGGCATCAACTCCTTCATAGCCTGGACAACAGTATTTAACCAGCACGGGCATATAATCATCCTATTACAATGAAAAAGATAGGTTTTTAAATTTTTAACAAGCTATAAATAATAATAATAATAAAAAACACATACTCCAGGAGTACCATATTTTAATTTAGTGCATATAGCTTCACTGTTAATACATCGTATGAAAAGTAAATGTATAACCAAGGTCAGACCCGCATATTTTGCACAACTCGTATTTTTTTGAATCATTATAAATGGCTTAGTCACAAATGGCTTAGATTAATACATAATATTTAAAGAAAACTTAAATAAAAGAAACTTTGATAATATATATTATTATTTATATTATTTCGCGATTGTAATTCATGTGCTTCGCTGTACGAGTTTATTTAGACTAATAATCATGAATAAACATAACGATTAATCGACTAAAAGCTCGCATTCATTACTAATTGTGAGCTTTTAATGAAATTAAGCTTTCATTTTCACTTTTAAACCCTGTACTTAAAATGGCACAAAGGTGAATTTAGTTCGTCAAAATATAATGTACACAACAGACAGAAGAAGAGTGGAAGGCCCCATAAAGTACATAAATTCTTGATCAGTATCAACAGATAATCAATTTAGTCATTTCCAACGTCCAGTTAATTTGTGATTAGATTAAATTACTCCGGTGAATAAAATCCCACAAAAAAAACCTCTAACGAGGTAAAAGTCTAGTGACGAAAGCAATTTCTAGACCCAAAATTTCTGATATCAATTTTGACACGAACAAAATTCAATTTAATCTAAAATTTTAAATAAAAATATAAATTAATATAAAAAAAACGAAAATTGGCATTCGGCACTGTAGGTAAGGGTGATCTTCTTTGTACATAAAATAACTTTTTTTGCGCAGATGCCAGTTCCTCATTTTCATGTTATATTTTATTTAAAACAAAATTAAACTTTTATTCGTCACAAAATGAATATCAAAGAGCCCTGAATGCTTTCGTCCTTACCTCATAGAAAATTTTAATGGGATATCGAAAATTTGCAATTTGCTTTCCTTTTGACATTTGTAACTTTATCATTAATGCAGGCAAATGTGAAATATAAAAATTTAGTTGTTGAACGTATTTCATATTTAAAAATTTTTTTTTCTTTAATTATAAAGAAAAAAAACTAGAGGCCCGCCCCTGCTCTCGCTTTAACTCGCCGTTGCTACAGCTGAGCATACTATACTGTCGGAACCTCGTACTTACTATGAAAAAAAAGTTTTTCATACTAAGACTTGGATTTCACCCGATCGGTCTATATTAGCTATGATATAGTGGTTCCGATTAGAACCAACTTTGTTCAGGATATATAAGTCTTAAAAATAAAAAGTTTTCATGCTAAGACTTGTATTGGACCGATCGGTCCTATGACGGCTATATGATATAATGGTGGTCCGATTTGAATTAACTTTGGTCAGGATATATAAAACCAAGTTAAATGCATATTGTATTAGTTTGGTTAGATTTCTCATTAAACAAAAAAAGTTTTTCATACTAAAACCTAATTTTTTACCCGATCGGTTCCTATGACAGCTATATGATATAGTGGTCCGATTTTAATAACTTTGGTCAGAATATATAAAACCAAGTTAAATGCATATTGTATCATTTTGGTTGAGATATCTCATAAAACCAAAAGTTTTTCGTACTAAAATGATTTTCGACCGATAGATAAATGTATTTTATTCATAACAGGTAATATCTTCCGAACCTCAACAAAATTTATGTTTTATATACAAAAACGCGAAATTGTACGTATTACAACATATTAAAATTTAACAAAATCGTTGAAGCCGTTTTGTCAGAAATCGCTAAAATGTAAACTAAAAACATTTTTCACCTGTAAAATGTTACCTGGTACTTTAGAAAAAAAGTTTAAAGGTACGCCTAAAGCCCTCAAACACACCTTTCTAATGATATAGAACATATCTGTAGCTTCCATGGTTTGGAAACTGTTGAGGTTTCAATTTGGCGGGATTTAGCGTTTTCCCGCTAAACTAGCGGAAATTGAAAAGTCAAATGGATTTTTTTTTCTAGATTTTGAAAAGGAATCAATCCCCATCATTACATTTAGCTTTTTTTAGTACTTTGATGCAAACAGACAAACAGACAAACAGACAAACAGACAAACAAACTGACTTTTCATTTCATTTGAAAGTCCACTAAATTTCAAATTTAATTATCTTTTGAACCAGTTATCAGGATTTGGGTGATTGAGGTATCAATCGACGCGTATTTTAAGTAAATTTTTAAAAATAAAAAATTTTACAAAAGCAACAACGGCCCATAAGCTGCAATTATCAAAGTACCCTCCCACTTACACCCCATCTCATTGGTTAGAAAAGTTTTAGTACGCCATTTTGTAAGTTAGAACTAAACGTCGATCGGTATATAACTCGATCTGATCAGACAGTCATGTAAATTTTCCAACTTAGCTGTATATATAGTTAGTCGCCTTTCGTGATGCTTTCGTCACTAACGCAAACTGCCGTCCGCAGTGATGCTAGAGAAACCAAAAGGTAGGTAGGTTATATTTAAACAGATCAAGTTTAGTTTAGAATTTACAACGCCCTCGCAATTTAGTGATTAGATTAAATAAATCAACGAGGGGAAGGGCTATAGTCAAGACCCTGACTATCGGTATATATACTTTTAGGAGCTTTTATTGCTCTAAAATTTACCGAAGAGTGCTGAAATACTTTTTTCGAGATTCTTCAAAAAAATTATACTAACAATAACAGTGACAACAACACAACACATATAAATTTACTTATGACAGCAGATATATCACTGCGGACGGCAGTTCGCGTTAGTGACGAAAGCAGCACGTAGGGTGCGAAAGCCGACAAACAATATATACAGCTAAATTGGAAAATTTGCTACGACTGTCCGATCAGATCGAGTTATATATTGATCGAAAGGTTTAGCCTAACTTACAAAATGGCACTAAAAACTTTTTCTAATTCACCTGGGTCATGAGATACGGGGTGTAAGTGGGAGGAAAAAATTTTATGATTGCAGCTATAGACCGTTGGGGTTTTGGTAAAATTATTTATTTTTAAAATTCTTATCAAAAAATACTCATCGATTGAAATTTTGAAATTTTTTTAGTGGACTTCTCAAAATGAAATGAAAAGTTCGTTTCTTTGTTTGTCTGTATGTATCAAAGTGCTAAAAAAGCTAAGATGTAATGATGGGGATTTATTCCTCATTGAAAATCTAGAAATGTTTGTTTTACGACTTTTTCAATTTCCCGCTAGTTTAGCGGGAAAACGCTAAATCCCGCTAAAATTATTTTAAAAAAATCAAAAATTGGCATTCGGCACTGCGCAAAAAGTAATTTTTATGTACAAAGAAGCTCACCCTTTTGCTCACAGTGCACAATGCCAATTTTCGCTTTTTTTTTTATTAATTTATATTTTAATTTAAAATTTTTATTAAGCTCAATTTTGTTCGTCACAAAATTGGATATCAGAAATTTTGGGGCTAAAATTGCTTTCGTCACTAGACTTTACTTCGTGTGGACGTTTTTTTGTGAGAGATCAGAAATATGAAACTAGCGTATTCCAACATATTAAAATTTAACAGAAATCATTAGAGCCGTTTGTCAGAAATCCCCAAAATTTAATAAACAACATTTTTTCACCTGTAAAATGTTACCTGAGTACTGAAAAAAGTTTAAAGGTATGCCTAAAGCCCTCGAGCACACCTTTCCAATGATGTTGAGGTTTCAATTTTACTGGTTTAGCGTTTTCCGCGGTTTTTTTCAAAAGTCGTTAAACAAACATTTCAAGGTTTTCGAAATGGAATAGATCCCCATCATTACATCTAAGCTTTTTTATCGCTTTGATACAAACAGACAAACAAACAAACTGACTTTTAATTTCATTTTTTGAAGTCCACTAAAATTATAAATTTATTTATCTTTTGAACCAGTTGTCAGTGGGTCATCGAGGTATCAATCGACGCGTATTTTCATTTAAATTTTTAAAAAATAAAAATTTTACTAAAAGGCCCCAACTGCCCCATTAGCTGCAATCATTGAGTGAGTTAGAAAAAGTTTTATGCCAGTTTGTAAGTTAGGACTAAACCTTTCGATCGGTATATAACTCGATCTGATCGGACAGTCATAGCAAATTTCCCAAATTAGCTGTATATATTGCTATCGCCTTTCGCACCCTTCGTGCTGCTTTCGTCACTAGCGCGAACTACCGTCCGCAGTGATATTTTCATATTAGCTTTCGAAACTACCACATTTATATTAGAATCAACTATAAAACACTTAGATTTAACTAAAACATATTGTAGTTAACATAAAAAATATTTAGATAAATGTTTAAATCTATTATTTTAAATATTTCCATATGTTTATTAATGTTTTTGATAATATGTTGTAGTGTTGATTGTTATTTAATATAAACAAATATTTAATTTTCGGACTGAAAGTGTGCAAGTTCTTTGGCTTGGTTTTAGTGTTAGGCTGCAAACACAGTTGAGCGGAGACTAGCTAAAGACGAAGATGAAGACAATTGGTTGCGTTGCGAGTAAGCTGACAATTGAGCATAGTGGAAACCGAATATGTTGCTATTTTTTGGCAGTTACAATGAATTTGTCATCCGATGAAGAGGTTTTCTTGCAAGATAGTTTGTTTTTAAACTAAAATTAAATGGGAAAGCATCATTTCGAATCTAACCAATTAATTTGAGTCGGATATGATGTGTGCCCAAAGATGATAAAAGTTTTTGGAACACCATATATTAGAATAAAATCGATAATTTTGATTATTTTTTGTTAAGTAAATAACAGACCAATTTCATCAAAGTTCGATAATGCCTGCTCAATGATTTTGCAAATGCAAAGTAACGGCGACAAACGCAAGCGGATCTGTTTCAAATTCAGTACCGCACTGTTTGAAGCTAACAGCTTGCGTTTCGTCTTCATTTTCGTTTTTTTTGTCTTCACTTCTGAACACATTCGAGCAAATTCATATGATTTGCTCTACAGTTTACAGATCTTCATCTTCGTCTTCAGCTTCAGCCAGATTCGTCTCAGCACGCACTATGTTTGCAGCCTAAGACTAAAAGCAAACTACTACTAAATGTAAGCCCAGCTGTTAAAATGATGTGTTGCATACTTTCAGGGTCAATCCAAAAAAATTTTTTAGTACCGAGAAAATTGAATTGCCTACTTTTGAGGATTTCTTTAAATTTACTCAATCAAGCGCCACTACAGATATACACGTATACGTATGTGCGTTCTGAACAAAAAAAGGTTCGGTTCGAAAAAATTTTCTCATAAAATGTAATATATTTTAGATGCACACTTTCACGGCATTCAATTTGTATGTAAGAACTTAAACAGGGTGTACTTGGTAATTTATGACATTCGATTTTGTATGTACAAACTCTCACAGGATGTACTTGGTAGATTAGTAAAGTGCGTTCTCACTGGCTCACAAACTACAAAACAGTGTCACAACGCACACAAAATCATTTTTTGACGAAATCGTTCGAAAAAAGTAATAATGGCATTCGAGAGAGAAAACTTGAAAGATCCAAAAGATTTTTGAAATCAGGTAAAAATTGTGGGCGTGACAGCCACTCAAAGTTGACCCATTTTTCAGTGCGCGCAAATATGTGAAAATTTTATAAAAAATGCAAACTTTAATACTGATTTGATGACAAGTTATATGACCGATCTTTATGTTTTTGTTTTCATATGAAAAGTACATTCATTTCTAATTAAATACCGTAGAGTTCTGTTTCTTCACTTCTTGACTTTTTATCCCAGCGATGTTTAAAAAAAGCACTAAAATTAGGCTATTTTTTGACTTTGATGAAATAAAACTAAATTGGACTCATTTGGACTCGATCCCACTACCACAGGTCTTTGTTAATCAATTCTCTTACGAAATAACCCCGTCATCTGGGTGCGCCTAAGCACAGTCAAAACTGAAGCAACCTCGCAATTTACTAGTGTGAAGAAGAAGGACTGCAATTTCAGACGTTTTTCTATGCCAGGCATCATACAAGACTTATCAAAAAAAAACAAAAAAATTTTTTTTTTAAACAAGCTTAACAAAACTTTTTTATATATTAAACAATGCTATTTAATGAATAAAAAAGATTGAAATTTATATTTCAAACAAAAAAAAAATAATTTTTTTTTTAATTTTACATGTAAAATATGCACTGAAAATATTTTTCAGCTTTGACCGAAAGCCCTGAATCAACCAGAATGCCTATACGCAGTAAAGACACTCATTTTAAAGCTTATGAAGTTTTCTATCAAATGCTTTTTAAATTTAAAATATCTTAACTGGTTCAAAAGATATGATTTTTGCAACGTAAAATGAGGATATGCCCCACTGTGCAACGTCACAAGGCAATGTGAACATCAAAATCCTTGTGACAACAATTTTTAGACACAAATTGTGACACTCCAATGTGAACACCAGTGTCACATGTTAAAAATTCTTGTTTTCGAGGCTCTCTGAATTTTGACAAAAATTATTTGAACAGCTGTTTCAATTGAAGTAACTCAAATGAACCCAATCCTATTGATTTTCTTAGAAGAAATTGCTGGGTCAACAAATCGGATATGTGTTTCGCATGCTGTTCCATTCATCAACTGCGTCCTTCTTGCCGACGAGCAGCTGCTCAGCAGCTCTGTCCCAACTACCCTCCTTTTTCATCTCGATTTTTGTAATTAGCGCTGGTCACAATCCAGAGTCAATGAGCTTCAATGAGCTTAAGAATGCTTTCGGAATGACACTGAATGGTGACACGTCGAAAAACGGTTAAAATGGTTACGTTTTCCCTAATATTGCATATAACAATTTATTTGCATTAAACATATGCAATTACAATTGATTGACAATTAAACAAATCAAAGAATTCAAAATATATTTGTTTTATTCATTTGTGAAACTTGTTTTCGTTTGTTTAATGTTTATTTTTGGTATTGCGATAGAATAGTAGGGTTTTTTAAGCTCTATCACAATGGCTAGCATAGTGTTCACATTGATGCTCAAATTTTGCTTCTCACAACAGTGTTACGCAAAATTTTTGTGATAATGTGAACACTTTTGATAGGTATCATAAAGCATCACAAAATTATGATGTCACATTGTGAAGCAGAGTGACATTGAGTGTCAGTGATTTTTCGATAATGTACTTGCAATGCTCATAAAAATGCAGAAAAACATCTAAAAATTCTTGCCGTCAACTCTTTATATAATTGTTTTTTTTCTGCTTTTAAATAAAAGCAGTCGTAGATCAAATCAAATATTTTAAATATAAAATAATACAAAATTTATGTTTTGTCAAAATGTGTGGTCTTTATATATATATATAAACTTGCATGCATCTTGAATATTTTAATTTCGATTACGGTTTTATTTATTTGTAAAACATATACTATAGTATTTTTTTTATCTTTATGATAATATTTCCAG
>NW_022995380.1:900000-1007082 GCF_004354385.1 Drosophila innubila
CTGGCCATCGAGGACAGCGTAAGGCCCTTCCTGTGTGGTCAGGAGGCGGGTAAGCCTCAGTGCCCGCCCCTCTACCAGTGCATGGTGGAATCCGGCAATGACTACGGTGTCTGTTGTCCCAGCACCTTGACCTTCCAGAAGCCAGGCATCTGTCCAGCTCCCGAACAAGCGCAGTACACCCAACGCACCGGCTACATGTGTGGTGCACCCTGCAGTCATGATCTGGAGTGCCGCAACCTGGACAAATGTTGCTTCACCAAGGGCTGCCAGTTCAATTGCCAGCAGCCGAGCAATGTGACGGGTTGCCATCAGGCCAAGGCCCTGGCCGACATCCTGTCCATCAATGAGCGTGAGGGACGCGGTTATGTGCCCGATTGCAATGGACCCGGTGGTCAGTACTCTCCTAGGCAATGCTCAAGGAACGGCCTCGTCTGCTGGTGTGTGGATCCGCGCACCGGACACAAGATCAAGGAGTCCATGGGCGCAGCCAACAATGTCAACTGCGATGGCTGGGAGAACATGATCAGTCGCTCCTATGCCCGCAGCTTCCAGATGGAACAATGCGATTCGAATATCTGCGCCGCCGTCTGTGAATATGGCTTCAAGGTGAGTTCTTTCGATGCGACTATGTCTATGTGTGTCATCTTTTCATAAAGGGGGAATCAACTTTTTTTATGTAACGTATTCCTATAGTCGGAATCTAGCCTTTGCGGCTAGTTTATATTCAAATCACATAGAAATGTCTGAAATATGTTTTGATTCCATTTATTATACCCGTTACTTAAAAAAGAAGTAAAAGGGTATATTGTGTTTGTTGGAATGTATGTACTAGGGAGAAGGAGGCACCTCCGACCACATAAAGTATATATATTCTTGATCAGCATCAACAGTCGTTATAGCCATGTCCGTCTGATCTCAGAGACTATAAGAGATAGAGATACCAAACTCAGGTCAAGTTTGTTATATATTTTTGACACGCCCCCTTTCATCCCCGCAAATTGCGAAGAACCACCATACCAACAGTTTATAAGTTAGTACATGTTTTATGGTAATTAACGTTATTTATTAATATTATGTATAATATCACTTAACCGCAGCAAGATCGGACAAGTAGAACGGGAGGAATAGCTAGCCAAAGTTAAAAGCATTATTTCAATACACTCACCTAAAAGTATGCAGTAGTTTTTATTTGGTAGTCATTTTATATGGTCGGGATCTCGACTATAGCCTTTTCCACTTGTTTTTCTATAAAAGTTAATAATTATGTTGAAACTGCAAATAAATTTGTGGTAATAGATTTTTGAGACTACGCAAAAATGTTAAAAACAATTTAATATCTGAAATTTGTTGCTTTCCAAAGCAATTCTCTTCAAAATCTGTAAAGATTATGGGAACATTCCTAAGAATAAGGGATCACAATATTTGTAGAAAACATATTTGTTATACCGATCCGAAACTTATATGTATGCGATAAATGTCTAAAACCCATTGATCAATTGAAAATGTTAATAGTTCAAATGATGTTTTGAGTTTTGGGAATGTCATATTTTGTTCTGCACTTGAGGAAAATCTTTATTCGAAAACTAATTAGTTAGCTTAACGTATTCATAAATATAATTTTATTTTCTTAAAGAATGATCACAATGGCTGTCCGACTTGTGAGTGCTCTGAACCTTGTGAGGGATTTAAGTGCGCCATTGGTTCCCATTGCGAGGTGGCCACCGATCCGCTATGCGAGTCCGGATCTTCTCTCTGTGCCTCTTGGCCAGTCTGTAAGCCGGACTTGGCCTATTCGAATCCCTGTGACATTGGTACACCCCTCTCGGATACAGTTAGTGGAGAAGTCATGTATTGTTTCGATGAGCGTCAGGCACGCAGCTTCCAGCCGACAGCGTTCTTTGAGCCCGAAGCAGAGGCGAAGCAGGGTCGCTCCATGAGCAACCGCATCATGTGCCCGGAGCAGTACAAGTGCACCAAGCTGCATCGTGAAACGGAGAGCGTGTGCTGTCCAGTTCCGGAGCAAACAACAGATTCTGGAGATCAGCAGACGACGCACCAGCAGACGAGTAAGTTCACATTCCATTCATATTTTTATTGGCAAAAGAGTAATGTAAACTTGTGCAAATGTTTCTAAGTAAATACTTCAATTTATAGAAAATGTAATTAATAATTCAGCTAAAATCCATGAAAGCCAACATTTTTATTTTTTACTTTAATTGATTTTTATTTATTCGTTTCTTGCGATTTGAGAATCTCAATTTTTTGTTATCTAGTCCAGAATTACATCAGAATTATTTTAACAATTTACTACTTGTTATTTTAAAATGCATATTAATTTATTGTCAAAATTCCATTTTCTGCATTTCCATTGCACATTTCAAACAATTGGCACAATTTTCCAATTTTTAAGTTTCATGTATTCATTAGGCTTAAAATAGGGCTAATTTTCAAATTTGTTGAGCTGTCATATCATCTTTTAACTAACGAATATTCTCCCTCTTGAAATAAAATAATTAAAAAATTTTCTAGAAATTCTTAATTTTATAGTGGCAGCTGTGGACTTGTATAGAACATGCCTAGAGTTTTTCTGGAATCTAAGAACTAATCGGAAAATTAAATGATTATAATGATATCTGATTACGAAGCTAAGACACTAAAGATATTTTTCCCTTCGTATGTTTGGTGTCATTATTAGATCAATTAATTTATTAACGTTAAAAAAATTATTTTCCTTTGAAAAAGCTGTTTAATTTGTAGAATTAATTATGGAAAAGCAAAAAAATGTCTTTAGGCAACAAAAAGTGTGTAGATCTCGATTCCGTTAAAAAAAAGAGGGAATGAGTTAATCAAATTATTTTCATTTTAAAAAGTTGTTGAATTTTTAGTATTAATAATGGAAAAGAAAAGAATTTTCTATAGCCAAAAAAAGCAAGTTAGATCTCTGATCGGTCAAAAAAGAGGGAATAATTTAAAATATCCAGACAGCATGATAAGCTTTCTTTTCTGTTTAATAATTAAAAACGAAAACAAGTTTTAAATAAAATCCAACAAGTGTAGATCTCTGATCTAATTGGGAAGGATTTCCCAGTCGAGTAACAAGGCAAAGAATGATGAATTCATATATTCCTTTTATCTTTTATAGTGTGTGAATATTTGCGCGACTTCTCCGAGCGCATGGAGGGCACGGAGGAGGGCATGCAGCTGGCAATGCCGGCACCACGTTGCACGGCTGAAGGAGACTACGCGGGACGTCAGTGCGA
Organism: Drosophila innubila; assembly: GCF_004354385.1. Lineage (NCBI taxonomy): Eukaryota > Metazoa > Arthropoda > Insecta > Diptera > Drosophilidae > Drosophila > Drosophila innubila. Next base: position 903,261 of record NW_022995380.1, read on the forward strand.
GCAGCGGAAGATACGCGTGACGCGGGCGGAGCAGCGCAAGATTCTGGAGGAGAATACCATACGCCGGATGCGAATGCTGTTGAGCAGTGCTCCATCGAAACGGAGCAGACGCGATGCGGAACGCCTGAAGCTCTATCGTGTGGATGACAATGCGCTCAAGGTGCAGGTGGCAGCTCCAGTGATGGGACGCAGTGCCAAGGTGATTGACATGGGCGCCGAGCGACAACAGGGATTGGGACAACTGTTCGAGACGGACTTTAAGAAGGTGGCGCCAGCGCCGAAGCGACCCGTTGCCGATGACGACATGGTCGAGATGGAGGTGGAGCAGTGCTGGTGCGTGGACAGCTTTGGCACAGAGATTCCACAATCGCGTGGCTTCAATGTCAGCGACGAGAGTTGCCAGCAGCTGCGCGACAAATTGGACTGCCTCGATCTCACCTGTCGCATGGGATGCGAGTATGGATTCGCACTGGATGCCAACACCCGCTGTCCCGCCTGCCAGTGCCGAGATCCCTGCGAAGGGGTCACCTGTGGCCAGGGCAAGGAATGCCGCATAGTCGATGTCAGCTGCGAGGGTGAATACTGCCCGCCAGTGCCCGCCTGTCTGCCGCGTAAGCCCGGTCAGTGCCCTTACCTGGTGCCACCTGCTCCAACGGACAACCTGGATGCCAACATCTGTGCCTACGAGTGTCGCACCGATGCCCACTGCGAGGGATCGCGTCGCTGCTGCTCCAACGGCTGTGGCACACAATGTGTGGAGCCCCAACTGAAGACGGCCTGCCAGCACCTCCAGGCGATACAGCTGCATCAGAGCTCCGAGCTGGGCATTCCGGCACGCCAGATGACGGTGGCCCAATGTGACGTGGAGACGGGCAAATGGGAGCAGGTGCAGTGCTCACCCGACGGCCATTGCTGGTGTGTGGATGCCCAGGGACAGCAGCTGGCTGGCACCAGGATCAAGTCACCTGCCACGCCCATCTGCCAGGAGAACGCCAGCTACGCCTGCGTGCAGGCAAAGTGCAACGTGAGCTGCGAGAGCGGTTACCAGGTGGATGCCAACGGCTGTCCCACTTGTCAGTGTCGGAACTACTGCCAGGAGGTGAGCTGTGCCAGCGACGAGGAGTGCCAGCTGATCAGTGTGGAGTGCGTGGACAGTCCCTGTCCCAAGATGCCCATCTGTGTGCCGCGTCGTGCCTCCGTTTGTGCCGAGGGCAATCCCCTCCAGCAGGGCGAGCTCGACGTCAGCTGTGGTCCCCACAACGAGCACGAGGCGTGTCCCACCACCCACACCTGTCAACTGAATCCGGTGAGCAATCGTGGCGTCTGCTGCTCCAAGACACGCGACGTTTGCTTCGAGTCCATGGACAATGTGTGCCTCTCCGGCGCCAACACGTCGCACAATCACACGCGCTATCGCTTCAGCCCGAAGGCCAACAAGTGTGTGGCGGTGCACATCGATGCGGATGCAGCTGCCTGCCAGACCAAGAATCTGTTCCACAATGAGCTCGCCTGCAATTCCGTCTGTCCAGTGCTCACCCAATGCGAGCGTCTCAAGCTCAAGAACAGCTTGGCCGCCCAGCGCAGTGGACACTCTTCGGTGTGGTTCCAGCCACGATGCGATCCCGTCACCGGTCACTGGAGTCCCGTCCAGTGTCTGGGCAAGCAGCCCGCTTTGGCCAGCACGCCACGCACCACGGAGATTGTGAGTCGCGCCTTTGCCCGTCTGCAGACGGAGGAGGAGCAGGAGCAGCAGCTGCCCAGTCCCTATGGCGTATGCTGGTGTGCCGATCGAAAGGGTGCACCACTCAAGGGTAGCCTGACCCGGGACATTGAGCCCACCTGCAACAGTCGCCAGGCGAGGCAACGCAAGAACTACGATCTGGGAGATCCGTTGATGGAGCAGCTCATTGGCCAATTGACGCAGCTGAACGATGTGGACAACATTGACTTGGACTTGGATGAAGTGGAGCTGAAGCTGCAACCCACTGTGACAGCAACCAACGTGCCAGAATCTGTCACGGAGCGTGTCTTGGAGCTGGCCAACTCCCTGTTGGACTCACAGTTGTCGGTGGAATCGTCGTCCCTGCAACCCATGCAGCTAAACACCACACGCTGTCGCGCCTTGGCCACAACAGCGACATTCCCGGTCAGCTGCGATGAGGCGGGTGCATTCCGTGCCCAGCAATGCAGCGGACGGAATTGCTGGTGCGTGGATGCTGCCGGAAATCAATTGCAGTCGTCGCACATCTTTGGTCAGGGCGAAAGACACTGCGACCATGTGCCGATCGAGGCGGTGTCCATTGAGCTGCACATGACCAACAGCAGCGGGAGCAGTGTACGCAATGTCTACGATTCCATACGCCGTGAACTGCAGCAGCTGCTCGGCGATGTTGTCGAGAATCTGCGGGTGCAGGAGAACTTCGATGGCTCTCTCCTTGTACGCTTCGAGCTGCACAACGAGGCCAAAGTGGACATGGCCTTTGCCATTGAATCGGCCATCACATCCGGTGGCTTTCAACTAGTTGCTGGTCACTTCCGGCCGGATCTCACACGTTCCCATTTTGTGCATCGCCCGGCAGTGCCACCTCATGCCCAGGCAGCCACCGCACCTGATGAATCCGTGCAGCTGGCGATGTTCGTCATGGCCAGCTGCTCGGCATTCCTCGTCAGCATCTTTGTCGTCTACGTCATGTTGAAACGTGGCTGGCACAAAACGTTGCACAAGAATGTCTACGATTATCCAAAGGCAGCAGCTGCAGCCGGAGAAAAGCCCGTCGACTTCTCTCTTCCCATATTCGTGCTGGAAGATGCACAGCCGGAGAGTGTTAAGCGGGTCAAGGCGTAGGCAGCAGGATCAGCAGGAGGAGCAGATATTGTTTGTTGTTAAGCGTTAAATTATATAAATGAATTTGTAAATAAATTTGGGTTAGACACTCAATGGTGCATGCCCCGGATCTACAAGGGGTCCGCACTAATCATACAAATACTATATTTATATCGAAATATCTATAATTTGTACTTTCTAGACTCATAAGATGATTAATTTATAAATAAAGCTTTAAAAACGAATGAAGCACCCAGTTAGCTTTTTAATGAAAAGGGAAAACAAAATTTTTTTAGAACAGAAGATTGGGAGGCCCTTTAAAGTATATATCGCATATTTACTTCAAGACGCAGATCAAGTTTTTTTTTTTAAATTTTTCACCCCCCAAAACTTTATAAAAAGTCTACCAAAATCGGTAAACAGTCGCTAATTTTCTTAACGGACATCCGTGTTTTCTAAATTTTACGAAAACTTTACTACACCCACAGCTACTGTTAAAAATATAACGTTTTTTTGTGGGTACTATTTTGACAGGTACTTGTATTCCACAATTTAATGACAGGTACCTTTTGTGGTTTCCTCACGACAATATTATAAAATTAATCAGCTTAAAGAATTCATTCAAATATTTGCCAAAAATAACGTGACTTCTTCATATGTTGCACACATTCCAAAAGAACGTGGATGCCGCATATTTGAAATTGTTTTTCTCTACGATTTTTGTATTTTTAATCTGGACAGTCGATATTGTTTTGAAAAGCAAACAGTTGAGCTAACTAAGAAAAATGATTATTATTTTTTAAATTATTATCTTTTAGGGTTAAAAAACAATTATATCGGATATTTTAAGCTGATGACTGATTTCTCAAAATAGATCGTTGATGCGCCACCTCAGAATGACCTCCATAAATTTGGATGTTTTTTCCAGACATCGATTTAATATCGTATAATGAATTAATGATACGGGAGTTTAGAAAAAAAAGGTAATTTTCGTATAAGCTTAATGTATAATACATATTAGAACAAATTTTAAACTACAATTTTCTTCCCTGCTATTGGAAATTTCTAAAAAGAGTGAAGGAATTGAAAATGCCGATTACAAGTTTGTCAGCAACCAATTGGGATTTTAATATATTATAATAATACATTTCATACATATATCAATATAATTAGCATCTGATCTGATCTGACCTTGTTCATTATCAATATACATTCATTAATAACATTTAAAAATTTTGGCTTTTCACTTCATTCAACACGAACTCTGTTGTTTTTCTCATTAAATCAATCAACCTCGGATCGGTATTCTTTTTTTTTTTTGCATGTGTGTAAATTTATATATATATATGATATATATATGTATAGATAGATATCTGAATGGTATCCGTATTGTGTATATGGTAGACTACATTCTAAAACGGCGTCGGGTCTTAAAATTTAACCCATGACAGTCGTAAATATCTCGAGAGAAAAAATATAGAAAAAATTTAATCTAAATCAAATCAAATAATTAAAGTAAAATATGTAAGTTCTTTAATGTATTTCGGATTTATAAATATATATGTGTATATGTATTTGAGAAGAGTTTCAGTAGAAAAATGCAATACTCAAGTTACAATTGGAAAGTGTTTGTATAATGCAATTGCTTATATGTATGTTTGTATGTATGTATGTATGGATGGGTATATTTAGAGATTAAAGAGAGACCTATGATGTCTACAAGAATAGCAAAGTATAGCGAATATGCAATTAATCTATTGAGCTATTTTGGACCTAAACTAGTTACATTATCGTAGTATGTGCTTTGCATGCAATTTAAAAACATTAATATCTCTTTAAAGTTGTGTTAATTTTTTGGACATTTAAAAAGCGCAATATCATATTGTTCAACCGTCTCTACTAGATGTGAGTATAAATGTATGTATATGTTTATTTGTGTGTGATCAACAAATGCATCAAAATGGAAGAGAGATGCATCTGAGTGCACTTTAGAAAACAGTAGAAGAATGCATCATTTTTGGTTACTTTTGTTAGTCGGTATCAAACTAAAATTCATGTATAATTCTTAAATCATATGCTTAGCAGCCAATAGCCAATAGCCAATTGACCAAAAGTGGGACAATAGGCATGCAATGGCCAAAATGTACGTATAACAAATGATGAAAGAGCAGCAGCCTAAATGGACAGCTTGATTGGGACGTCTACTTGGCAGCAGGACCACCACCTACACCACCTGTAGCATTGTTGTTGTTGTTACTATTATTATTATTATTATTGTTGCCTCGCGCATTTCGCTGAGCATTGTTGAAGCCACCAAACGGTATGGATGCCCGCTGATCCTCCATGCGTCCACTCTGCACTTTCATGATAAGCGAGAAGAAATCCTCGTCGGGCACGGTGGTCCCACGTCCAGACTGACCCCGAGCACCAGACGCAGCTGCTGCCTGTGGTGCCTGTAATTGTGGCGCCTCCGCATCCATGGTGACATGTGGCCGGGGCAACTCAGAGCGTTGTTCTTCCAATCGCGAGCCTTGGCAACGCATCAGCATGTCCAGGAAAGCATCATCCGGCTGTTGTGTGGTTGTTGCACTCCGTGCCAACGGAGCATGGCCAATGGCTGGCGGCATTGCAGACGATGGCGACTTCAGACCCGGCAGATTTGTGGGATCCACAAACATCGAGTTTTGCTGCACAAGCGGTTTCCGAGTTGCACCTGTCGCTACTCCAACGCCGCCTGTGTTGATTTTGATGGAACAACGCTGGTCATCCATGCGCTTCGATTGCGAACGCGAAAGCATCTCGAAGAAGTCGTCCTCTTTGGCTTTTGTGTTGGCGGCTGTGGCCGCCTTGTTTTTCTCCTCCTGCATGCGCTTGCCATCCGGTGTGATCTTGATAAGATCCAGTTGCTCCATGCTCTGGCGGCGCACGCGAACCTTTAAAAAATAAACCACATTAATAAGTAAATAATTAAAGATTGTCAAAGAAATTTTTTTTTAACAAAGTCTCAAATCAAACTTTTTTGGTGTCACAGAAAGTAATTATGGGTACGAATAAAGTCCCCTGATATACATCACGATTAGCGACAGCGGAAATGGGCGTGACAAATTTGATCTGCGTAGAGTTTATAGTAGCCTGTGTGTCAAATTTGGTATCTCTAGCCCTTATAGTCTCGGAGATCTAGGCGCTTACACAGAAGGACAGACGGACATGGCTTTATAGACTCGAATGTTGATGCTGATCAAAAATATATATACTTTATCGTGTCGGAAATGCCTCATTCTTCCTTTTACATACAAACACCCAGAAAATAAGGAAAAAAGATAAAGAAAAAATAAATTTAAACTTGACCTGTTTCATTGGCTTAAACTTACTATGGAAAAAGCTAAGACTGCTAAAACTTCAAAAATATTCTGCTCACTTGACGCCCTTGCAGAGCTCTGTATTACATTTTTGACTACTTGTTTCAAATATAGTAAACCGATTTGAACTGGTAAGGATGTGTAATACAAACTTAAAAGCATATTCTGTTAGTTTGTTTACGATATCTCATAAAACAAAAAGTTTTTTATGCTAAGACTTGATTTCCGCCCGATCGGAACTATGACAGCTATATGATATAGGGGTCCGATTTGAACCAACTTTGGTCAGGAGATATAAAACCAAGTTATATACATTTTGTATCAGTTTGGTTACGATATCTCATAAAAAAAGGTGTTCATACTAAGACTTGATTATCGGCCGACCGGTCCTATGACAGCTATATGATATAGGGGTCCGATTTAAACCAACTTTAGTCAGGATATATAAAACTAAGTTGAATGCATCTAGTATAAGTTTGGTTGAGATATCTCATAAAACAAAAGTTTTTCCTACTAAAACTTGATTTTCGACCAATTGTGCCTGTGGGCGATATGTGATATAGTGGTCCGATCCAAAAAAGAAACAAACTTTATCTGCCTGCAATATAGAGGAATCTACATACCAAGTTTTATGTCACTAGCTTTTAAATTGTTCTTATAATTTGAATATGAAATTTTCTATGTCGATTTTTTGGCGGTAAAGGGGCGTGGCCAAATTCTGAAACAAACTTGATTTGTTTGCAATATAGAGGAACCTACATACCAAGTTTGGTGTCTCTAGCTCTTATAGTCTTTGAGATCTAGGTGTTCATACAGACGGACAGACAGACGGACAGACGGACATTGCTATATAAACTCGGCTATTGAAGCTGATCAAGAATATAAATTCTTTATAGGGTCTGCCACGCCTTCTTCTGCCGCACTTATTCCTTAGAACAAACTTAATAGACCCCCGTACTTATTTTTAAGTACGGGGTCTAAAAAATATTAACGGATAGGGAATGTTTTAAAAGGACAGATATATCCGAAAAAAGTAGCAAAGTAACAAAATTATATACCAGTTTAAAAAATTGTGCTTTAGAAGGTTGGTGACCTCTCAACTCTGTAAGAGGCGAGTAATTTCTCGAAGAACATACATAATGCAATTAAATTCCTTCTGTTGACATCCAGTTCACCTTATAGAATCAACCCAATCAAATTAAAGTAGCATTGTATTTTTACGAAACATGCTCAGGTTCATGATACATTATCGGTCAATTTCTTCAGTAAGAACAGAACAATCATTATTCTGATAAATTTAACCAATGCTTGTCATCGGCAGCTATATAAGAACATACAGAGATCAAAATTGTTAGTCGCTCATTGGCAACATTATAGAATGGTGTATTCTTCGCTTGTTATATTCTCACTCTGTTTGTGCCTTGCATTGGCATATAACTTGAACTATCCCAAAGGATCAACTAGTCAAGGTAATATGAATAAATAAAATAAAACTAAGAATCACTTAGAATATCCATTTGATAGTTACTTGTGATAATGGCGAAACTCAGGCATATCAACGGATTGGAGAGAAATACTACTTCTTAGGTAAAAAGAAGGTCAACTGGTTCGAGTCTGCTCATTTATGCCGTCAGCTTGGCGGAGATTTGGCTCAAATTGAATCGCAAAAGGAAATGGATGCAATTTCGACATTTCTTAAAGGCTACGACACAAAAAACTTCTATTGGATATCAGTAAACGATCTTGTAGAAACCTCCAAGTACTTCTCTATAACAAATGGATTACCATTGAAATTTATCTCCTGGACGGCTGGACAACCAGACAATCCTGGAAGCGAGCAATGCGTGCATTTGTGGCTCCAAAACGGCGTTTTTGGCATGAACGACTGGCACTGCACTTCTAAGGCGTTCTATTTATGCCAGAGACAGAATTATACACGCTGCTGGGATTGTTGTTAACACATATTTAAAATAAAATATACAAATGTTTATGACTCACAAATAAAAACAAACTATAAATGACCCCTAAATGTGTTAGCTTATAATTTGTTACTTTAAAACCAGGAATCACAAATAAAGGTTGAGTTTTGAGAGTACAACCCAAGAATCTGATTTAGATGATTGAAAAAAATTGAGATACCCAATTTATCATTTCCATTTAAATTATTTGTCATTAAAGTTAAAGTTTAGTTTTTAATCTTAAGTCTTTACGTTAAAGTTTTATCTCTCGCTCTAAATCAAAAAATTATGAAAATAATAAATAAAATAAATAAAAAAAAGTTGCAAATTTTAAACGGTTTAATTGTTGACAATAGAGGTCCGAGATGAGTGTTTGCACATATCAGTATAATTTTCTCACAACATTGTAGTATGTGACCCATTATTCATTACTAGTCACATAAACGAGTCAGTTTAATTTATTTTAGGTATGGATTCACAGATGAACATTTTTGATCCATTATGCTTTTTCTAGACAATTTGTGAGGCACCCATATATCGCGCTCCTTTATAATTCTTCTTGTAAATGGCTTAAGACTGTTTTGTGGTCAAGATTGTACTTTTAATAAAGCAAATCCGAATTTTTGAGATTCGTGCACAAAAAAAAACCAACGCATATTCTGACTCATTTGGGGGAGCGACAGAAATCTACACCAACCGAAAACCACACAAAACCCATTAATTTTTGGGAGGTTTTCGGCTGGTTTCATTTCTGTGATACCCGAATTTATCCTAGTGCGAAAGTAGCATAAAATGATCGTAATTTTTCGATTAGGGACTCCACAATGACTACACTTTTTTACCACCTTTATAGTTCCACAGACCAGACATCTTTGTTGTTTTCGGAGTAAACAGTCTGATAAATGAAATCACTATTTTTGCTGTGACATCAAAAATCGTAGCTAAAGTTTTGCCAACCAACCCAATTAAGTTTCTCTAGAGTTTGATTTATGCTTACCATGCGTCCCTGTGAGTTCTCAGAACCATCTGATTGATGTCCACTAGCAGAGTGATCTGATGCGCTTGAGCGTTCCTCCTCCGGAGTTGGCGTATGGTCCGCCTCTGGCATGCCCAGCAGTTTACGTAAATCGGAAATATTAACACGCGCTGTGCTTTCGCCGACCGGATCATGCAGTTCCTTGGCCAGCTGCAGATGGGATTCGGCAAACTGCAGAGCCTTCTCATTATTGCCAATGGCCGAGTGAGCATTGCCCAATGACCAGCAGGCACGGGCTTCCCCAATTCGATCGCCCAGCTCCTGTGCTATGGCCAAATGCCGATGATGATACTCAATGGCCGTGGTAAACTCGTGCAGCAGAGTGTACGTGTTACCCAGACTGTAACAAGATTGAGCCTCTACCTCACGTTCGCCCAGTTCCATGGCCAATGCCAGTGTGCGCTTGTAATGCTCGGCGGCATCTTCAAACTGGCCCAGAAAGATATGCGAGTTGCCCAGATTGCTGTTGGCGCGACGTTCCGCAGCGCGATCTCCAAACTCTCTAGCAATGCGTAAGCGTTCCTGGTGATGCTCAATGGCAGCCTGTACATTAGATTGGAGTTAATGCAGATGTAATCATTGAAGAGCGATGACAAACTTACCTGGAAGTCACCCAAGAGATAATACGTGTTGCCCAGATTTCCACAGGCGCGTCCTTGTGCACCTCGATCGCCCAAATCACGCATTAGCTGCAGATTCTCCTGATAGAACTCGACAGCCTTGGCTAGCGCCTCCTTGACATCGTCACCAGACTTGCCCGGATTACGCTGACCCAAATGCTTACCCTTGGCATGATACACATTGCCAAGATTGTAGAGTGCACGGCCTTCGGAGAGCCGATCCCCCAGCTGGCGAGCCAGTGTCAGATGGCGTTCACAGCAGATTGCTGCCTCGTCGAAGCGCCCCATTACTTTCAGAGTGTTTCCCAGGTTGCCGGATGACTTGGCCTCACCCAGTTTGTCGTTCATGGACTTGGCTAGCGTTAGATCGTGCTTATGATACTGCATGGCCTTGGCATAGTCCCCCAAATAGAAATAGGCGTTGCCCAGCTGCGAATAGATGGCGGAAAGCGTGCGCAGATCATCTGTTCCCGCCTGTATGGCAGCCTGGAAAAAGGCAACGCCCGCCCGACAATCGCCCGCTTTGCACAGACGCTCGCCCTCAAGCGCCAGCTCGAGGCACATGCTGGAGCCGCCGTCGGAGCCGTGGTGCGAGCCGGAGTCTTGGCCACCGCCAATGCCCATTGTGGACACATTTTCCGCTGATGCGGACAGCGAGGACATGGCTTTGTTTTCGATGCTTCTCTACGCCTTTGATGTGCTTAAAAACACGCACTCGAGTCTTTACTGCGACCACCACACACCACACACGCACGTAGAGTGATTTCGCCTTAGTATTAGTGGTTACTTTGATCAAAATTACTCTAATAAAACACTTTTTTTACCGTTTTATTAATTTCGTTTTGTTAATTTCATTCTGATTCACTTTTGCCAGTAGAAAGCAAAGGTTGCCACCCAGTAAAAATAACCGATCTGGCTCGATTATATACCTTTATAAAAAGGTACATTTGCAAAAAAGGTACGTTTTTCTAAACTTTAGTTTTTTAAAATTTTTGTAAGAATTTTGTCGACTTTTTGGTATTATTGTTAGATAAACTTTTGTAAACTTTTCTCCCCGAAGGGTGACGAATTTCAAACCTTTATAGAACCATTCATCTTTATTTTATCTAATTTCGAATTTGATTAGAATTTTTTAATTGCTTTCTTAACAATTGTTTGTTTAATTTTTAATTAACGCGCACAAACGCAATCTGCCAAGGCGTTACCAGCTAATTTTATTGCAGTATTGCCAGATCAATAAATTCAAATTCGCTGCTCTAACAAATAAATTGCGCAAAACTAAATTGAGCTTGTACAACTTAATTATTTTAATTTTCGTTTAATTGTATGCAAATATACTAGCTTAATTAAAGTTATAATTTTAGATCTGATGTATGCAAATATGAAATAAACCAAACTGCAATCGTATTCGCGTTTATCAACACTGATTTTGGACTGAACGTGCAGCGACCCCTTTAAAGATGGCGTCACTTTCTACTGTGTCTGTGTGAACGATCCAAGTAGCCGCTTAACAAAATCGAAGTTTTTTGGCAAAAAATCTAATTACCGGCTGCACTAAATAGTTGCAAAGTGTAATTGAAAGTGCGAGGAATGATTTTCAATTAAAATTGTGACAGGTGTGTGCGCCATTGCCAGTGCAATTGACGAACAAAAACCAAAGGTGTAAACGCAAACGCAACGCACTGTGAAAAAATGCGAATGTCGTCGTCGTCGTCGCCGCTTTGAGTGTACGTGCGCCGCGTTTTGCATGGCAGCTGCGCTGATACCAGAAATTGAAGGTGTGAATTTGTTTAAAATACTTGTGTGTTGAAAGATACATATGTATACTTATTGATGCAGAAAGGGTATTGCAAATTTCAACGACAGCAATGTGCTAAATTATATAAATAAGTAAGCAAATAGTCAAAAATAATAGTGCCCTGTGTTAAAATTCTACGAGTGGGAACCTTAGCTTCGAAAGAGAGAGCGAAAGAGAGAGTACGCGCAGTAGCACACATACACACACACACGCACGCACACATACTATCGCACGTATTGAAATAAAAGTTCATGAGAGCGGAAAACAATCATTTGTGGTGAGTGTCGTTGTTGTTGCTGTTGTTGTCAGGATGATATTTAAACATTTTGATTGCCACCTATTTACCGGTTAAATATAATAGCTTGGTATAAGCCCACAATCTTGATTATATATATATTTTCTATTTTGCTGTTTTAAGTGATGATTCTGAGTGTTGTACTTAGTTGTATTAGTTATATTAGTTGTTGTTTTTGGAAAAGTTGTTGTTATGAACGCAGAAAATTGTTCTATACATATTGCATATGTATTTTCACTTAAACTCACCACACCCCACACTGGTGAGCACCTTGGGGCTCGCTCAGTTTTTGAACGTGAGTGTGTGTGTGCGTGTTCGTGTTAGTGATTCACAAAAGCAACAACCCCAACAAATTATCTCTACTACACATTTTCGCTACTTTTACTATACACAAACAACAAGAACAACGCTAGTGCAGCTGCTATCATCGCACGGTGTTTCCGCTTCTGTCTCCTCCACCTGTCGCCAAACACTGCGGTATGCTCACAGTGTTGCCGTATTGCACGAAATAAAAGCAGCGGCTTGTTAAATTTTTTGTGTCTGTTTTTTTCCTCATTCGCTTAAGTGCTCTTTCCATTTCTTATGCCTTTGCTTTGGTCCCCGTTTCGTGCACTGTCAATATTGCGATGTGGGGCTCTCGAGCTTTGGAGGGACACACACACATACGAGCACAGGCACACACGCTCACAAATACATGCATGTAGAAGCAGCAGAGAGCGCCAACCGAAAAAAAAAATCGGCTTTCTTTGTGCCGCAGCAGCAGCAGTAGTAGCAGTGTAGCTATGTCGCGTCGTCGTTTTAGTTGCCGTACGTCGCTGTCGTCGTCGGTTGGGTGCAAGAAATACGAGAGAGAATACAAGAATATAGAGAAGCAGCAACTAAAAGCCTCAAATCTGTTTTATCGGGCTTAACACACTTATAAATTGCAAAAATCATATCTACAACTAAATGCAAATCTTTCAAGTGCGCAATAATTGTGAAGTGTAAATAAATAAGTATATACATATACATATATGTATGTATCTGTAGTAATTTACCAACTTAATTACAAATACAATACCCACACATTTGTACATAATTATTGTATGTATGTACCGGCTGGCTGATGGCTACAATTGAAATTCGTTTGTGCTTTTATATTTTTTTTTATTTTTCAAAGTATATTATTTTTAGAATATCGATTTTGTTGGCTGCCCGCAGCCAGAGTTGAGCAGAGCAGCCAGCAGCAGCCACACACACACACACACACACACACTTTGTATACGCTAGTGTATGTATGAGTCTGGGTGCGTGTGTGTGTGTATATATATATATCTATATATTTGTTCATGTATGCATATAATGTATAGAAGTGTGAGTGTCGTCACAGCCAGTAAAGAATGTGCTAAGATTATGAGCATAACTCATATAGACAAAACGTTACCTAACTGCCGTGCAAAATAAAAGTGAAGAAAATTTAATTTAAAGTGCCTTCCCTAAGTTTCGTCGACGCTCATGTCTCTTTCGTTAAGTTCAGCGATCAAAACAGCTGCTCCTGCTTGGAGTTAAGTTTTCTCTCTCTCTCTCTTTTTCTCGCTCACCCTGCCTCCTCCGTCTCTGCTGTCATTGCTGCTAACACACGTCGTCATTCTTATTGGCGTTTTCTTTTATTTGATTCTTATATTTCACCTACATTATTACCATATACAAATACACACATGCATATGAGGCGGACCCACATACACACACACATAACCACGCTCACAATTCACTGCTGTGTTTTGCTTTTCGCTTTTTGCTTTTAGCATCACATTCGTTTTAACAAGATCTGTGCGACGACTGCCCTACGCCCACCCGTCGCCATCGCCGTCAACGTCGCTGCCCACGTCGCAGCCGCTGTCGTCGCCTGTATATTACATGTGTTCTTATTGTCCCCTTGGCCACCCCATTTCGCGTTGCGAATGCAAATTCAAATACAGATGCAAAAAGTGCAACTTTATTGCTCAAGTGTTAAATGGAAAATTGTTTCAAGTCACAAATGACAAAATTGTTTTGGTTGACAGTGTGTGTTGTACTTTGTAAATAATTGATTTCAATAATATGCTGCTGAGATACAGAGAGGTATGTCAATCATTTATTTACATACGTTTCTAAATATATATGTAGTACATAGAGCGAACGGAAGTTACCGCCTTGCCACCTGTCCACAGACGGCGCTCCATTTTTGAACATTTGTTCTATTTCCGTTTGTATTTCAATTTGACTAAACGTCTGGCAACAAAGAACGGGTTCTAATTGATTGAGTGACGAACCTGCTCGCCCAATTAACAAGTTTCGATTGAGCAGTTACTTGAACCCAACGTTGCCAGACCTGCTCCAAGTTAACACAATTGTGTGAAATGCTTTAGATTCATATAAATATTTTACATTATATGTATGTATGTATATAAATCAATTTTTGTTGCTATAAATATGTATTTTTGAATGTAATTTTTAGCCTCTTCGTCTTCCTCTCTCCCAACTGACATGTGACAAGGCCACATTTGGTTATCAAATATTTGCCTAACAAGCCATAATTTATCGATGTCTACATCGCTTTATTATAATAATTCATAATAGACTACTATTGCCAGCACGTCAGTCTAAAAAAAAATACTAATATAAAGCTATGAAAACAACAGTTTATTTGTCGTCACATTGAACGTGACTTTTGCTCACAGGCGCTGACATTAACAAATGCAATTGTTTTCATTATTTGGTTGTCTATGTGCAATCATGTTTTTTTTTTTTTTTAACGCTAAGCCAAATTTTCAGGTGTGTTCCAGAAATAACTAGAGATTTTAAAGTGAAATGTTTTTTAAAACAACCGTTCGAAATGTTGGTGTTCCCAAAAAGTTAGAGATTTAATATTTTCAAACATATTTTTTTTCATTTTTATTCAATTTAAAGAAATTTTAATTCTATTTAATAATAATAAAATTTTGTCAAATCTCAAGAATTTTTTAGACATTTGAAAGCAATGGTTTTTTGTTTTCAGGAACACCAACAATTGCTTTTGGGTTGCTTTAGCGCTATTAGAGATTTTTATAACACACCTGATTAACTATACAATGCGATGGTTTCAGATCTACTATCGATATTATTTGCTTTTCAAATAAAACAACAAATTTATTATGCTACAAAATTATTACACTATTCAGTATTAATAGTTTACGATAAGTCACATCTATTGCAAATCATGTTGATTTTGCTCTGTCTTTTTTTTCTTATACTTTATAGTTTAACGACATTTCGCTGACCATAACATTTCTTTACGTGGATGCCAAAGTGTAGGCCTAAAAATGTCATAAAGAGCGCTCCACATTTTTCAACAGCTTCTGGCGAAATATGAAGCTCTAATTATCATCAAATTACTGCAGACGACCTGCTTTTTTTGTAATCTGTTCACCTGAGCGTTGCACTCTGCTATCGTTGTTGTTGTCGCGGCTGCAACTTTAAACTTTTACCGGGTTGCAGTTAAAGAGCGTGCTAAAAGTCAATTCTCCAACAACTTGAGGCGTCTCTGTGGGCAACCATCGCACACTTTATGTGTATCTCTGTTATGTTATGCTGTTTTTATTGTATTTTTACTGATTTGCTCTACCGCTTGCCAGAACTTCTTAATGACCCTCGTCCCCCTCTCTCTACACCCACACACAAACACACAGGTACAGAGAGAGTAAAACACTATTGACCTCACTTTTGTATACCCTACATTTGCAGACGCGATTTTGCATTGAGTATCTCGTTACTAGATACAATTTTAGATACTACATAAATTAATATTTTATGTCTTCAAAGTGGCTCACTGTGTCAATTGCTACAGAAATTTATATATCCAGTTTATGTCCGGTTACACTAGGCAAGGTAACTAACAAATATACTCTCAATAAATATTATATGCAAATTTAAGGGATTTGATGGGACTATGTTTAATCTCTTATTTTTGTTTGGGTTTTTAGTTTCTGTTTTCTAGCTTTAGTCCCCGTTTGCTCTTTGCTACTTTTATAGTTCACTATAAGGCAATTGTAGTTTTTGTTGCTGTGGCTGTCGTTGCGCCCCATATAAAATCTCAACTCCCTAATTTTGTAGACGACCCAATTGGCGAAGCAGCCTCAATTGTTATTGTTGTTGTTATGTTTACACTCATCTATTTGCTGGTTTTATTATTAAAATGGTGGTATTTTTTTTCGGTGGGTTCGGAGAACTTGCTGCTTGTTTTAAAAATACACGAAAGTAGTACGCACATATTTCTTTCAACTCCATTTGAAAAAAAAAAATACAATCGAATCGAATATTTTCCCTCGATAATGATACTGTTCAACAATGTAAACAATGAAGGAAAGTGTATACTTCTTTGTATGTACATGTGTATTTACATGTACCGCAAATTGCAGCTAATATATTGCACTGATATTTTCTATATAATTTATATAGAACGCAATGCAAATTCAATACTTTCAATCGGGTTTTCTTTGGTTATTCAAAACGTTAAAAGTAAAATAGAAAATAAAAATAAGCTGAAATAGCTTATATAAAATTGAATGTATTTGGTCTTTTGATGTATTTGTCTTTTGTTTATTTACTGGCCATTCAAAAACCAATCAGTCGTCAACAACCAAACGAACCAATTTTAGAGATAACTTCGGCCAACTATGACGCCATGCCACGCAAATTTGAGTCAACGAGTTAATTATAATTGTATTGTAGGGGATCTTGCTCATTCCCCTACAATTTGCATATAAGCTCTAGCTTTTGTTTTTGAAAATAAAGCGAGCGCAATTGACATTAGGATACCCTGTGCCTAGGCTCTTAGACGCTGTTTTTAATTTTAAACTGATTGTTTCACCGACAGCTATATGATATAGTGAACCGACTAGAACCAAATGTGGGCAGGGCGTTTAAGTCAAAAGAAAATACATAATCTACGAAATTGATTAAGTTATCGCCAGAAACAACAACCCCTTTCACACTAATCCTTAATTATATACCAATCCTCTCTATGGCACCTATATGATACAGTGGACAGAATTTAACCAAATTTGGTCAAAATGTTCAGCCCAGATTCATATTGTGTTAGATTGAATTAGATATTTAAAAACACAAAGAAGTTTTTTAAATTATTCGAACACTTATTTTAAACATTTTTCCGAAGTCTAATAAACCTTTAAATTAATTTTTTTTTGTTATTGAAACATACATTTCGGTCATGTTTAAAAAATTGTTTACTTTATAGAAAATAATTTAAAAATGTTGAGTTTACAAATAAATGTTGAGCAGAGTGTATATTCCTCATCAGTATAAATTTACTGAGTATTTGTCATGCTTGAATATATGTTAGCCACTCACTCTAGACAGCATTGTTCTCTGTATTTATTTTTTTTAATTTCTCATCTCTTTGTAGCATGTTAAAAGTCAGCAGCCAGACAAACATACAAAACGAAAAAACCATTAAGAAAAACGCCATTCAGCACAAGAAATGTTCAGTTTTGGCAATATCTTTTGGCTTTCTTACGTGTTTGTTGTATGCGGCAATTAATGACGTTGTTCCCTCTGGGCGCAGCTCGTGATATAATTTTAGATGAACACTAGCATGAAATCGAATAAATGAATTTTCCTTATTGGCCCAATATACCCACAAACCATTTACCAATTAGACTTTTAACCATTTGTGTTGTGGCCCGCAACTCTGAATTGCAGTAATTTCTCGTAGATTTCGTTTTTGAATAATTCTTAAATAAAAATGAGCTTATTTTTAGAATTCATAATTTCAGTTTTCTTAGATGCCATCTGCATGAAATCATGTGGCCTTGAATTTAAATGATTAAAATGCCAGAAAGCAAAAAAATATTAAGTACACTTGACAAGTATGTGGTTGATGGAGAAAGTCGGGACATATTTCTGTCAATTCCTTATTTTTTATGATGTTAAAGACTGATTCTAAGATACATTATATAATAAAAAAAATAAAGAATATGACGTTATCAGCTCATCGACAACATCATAAAATCTTTACAACCCAGTACGACAGAATTTTGAACTTTTCTAAAATAAATTAAATAAAGCATGCTCTGATTCCTTGAAAGTGTTTTTTTCACTTTAGATGGAGGAGCTATTGGCTTGAAGGCGCTTGCTAAACGCTCCAGATCTGTTATTAAGCATCTTATCTTATCTGTATGTGTATGTGTCAGATAAATTTTTTATGCCCCTCTTTATGCGAAATTTTTGTGGCTGGCAGCCACGCCTATTCATTTCGTTATAAATATGATACAAAAAGAAATTAAGTAAAGGCTGGCCAATAGATACCCTGCATAAAGTTTTATTAAAGTGTTTTATATATATATATATATATATATATATATATATATATATAAAATTTCAGCCCGATATCTCTCCTTATTCCAAAGTTGCAGCATTTTGTCACTTACTTTTCTGAAATGACCCATAGTTCATTGATATTGCTGCTTGCTTTTTTTTTAATTAGCTAAACACTTATTGTCTGTCGGTTGTTTGAACGAGGTGGTCATGTCTTTGCCTTAATTATTTAATAAAATTTAAAGAATTTGTTGGGCTTTGCCTTTGTCTGTTGATTTTTTTTCTATTTGCTTGCAGTTAAACGATTTCTTCATATGGATGAAGCGACTAACAATTTGTGTTAGCGCTTTGTGGGTCTCTTATTCAATATTACATACGTACATGCCAAACGATAAGACAGTTGTCTGATGCAATTATAATGTACCTAGACATGCTATTGTTATGTATCTATTATGTGTGCTTTCCCTAACAATTTGTTGAAGCTTGTTGTGGGTCATGAAGTTTTCTTAGATTTTCCGTAACTTTTGTGAAGATTTATTTTAAATCTTGGAATTTCGCCGACCTTGATTTGTATTAAAAGGTACAATTTCCTGATTCTGTTGAATTCTTTTCACACATTTATTATAGTTATTGCTCTTCCTGTGTCCACCTCTGTGTGGCGCTATTGTGGTAAATACTGAAAATAGAAACCCATTCAGCATGTGGCACTTCTATTTTTATGACGTTGCCATAACTGAGCACCAAATTGTTGTGGTTCCAAATTGCGTGCGTTTGTCCCATTTGGATGGGGACACAAACATGCATAACTGGATTTGTTAGGTCAGGTGTTGTTTCCATTGAAATAACGGCGGCGCCTCTTTTAATTGACAAGTTATTAGTCAGCCTAGTGCGTCAATTTGTGGAATGCGCTAGCAAAATAGAACTATCAATAAATTGAATCGGTTTATTATTGAATGCCATTAAAAAAAGTGCACTTTGAGACTGTCACTGTCCAATCGTATGTCGAATGTCCTCCTTGCTAATAAAGCTATCCAAGTTCTCTACTTTTGAAATTTAGAATTATTTCTATCTTTTTTTGTGTTGCTCCTGATTTGTTTCCATTCCGTTTAGAAATTTTTTGTCATCCAACATTTTCATTATGCATCTTGGTCAATAGCTTAAACATGGTAATTGTTTTTCCTTTGCCTCTTTGCCAATTGAAACTTTTCTAAATTGTTTTCGCAACTACGGCAAGCCAGAATGAATCCTATTCTCTTTATGCGAGCAAGTGTTCCAGGTGATGGTATTTTTAGAATGTTTCGTACTTTCGTATAATCCGTAAGAGTTTTTGGCATTAATAGTGATACCACACTTTTTTGATGAAATTACCTTAAAACGTGGGCAACCTTACTAAGGTAACTGGCCCAATTTCCATAAAATAGAGAGAACTGCTTTGGCCAACTGGTAACTTTGTTACATCTTCATATTTGTGTGTGTACACTCTATGAATATGCCTACATTATAATGTGTGCAGTGTGTGTGCTAACTAAAAGCAAACCAAAACAAATAAAAAATGCAGTTCCCACAAATGTCGAGTGGCAACGTGTGTGTGAAAGCCTCAACGTTAAAAGGAAGAAAAGAAATGTAATCAAAACAGCAACACCGAGCACAGCTATACTTATAAACCCCATCAATCCCACCCCCCACTGGCCAGACAAGTGTTGTATCTCCATCTCAACTTTCTCTGTCTATCTCAGTCACCCACTCAGCGTTTACAATGTGTTATTGTTGTTGTCATCCGCTGCCTTGAGGCTGCCGCACACATTGTGAAAACTTTCGATTCTTTTGCTATTGAATTCTTTTTCTAGCTGGTGTCTCTGTATGTGTGTGTGTAGGGGAGTGGGGAGAGGGGGAAGTGTGTATGAAATCTTATAAAACTTATTGTTCCATTTCCTTTCACTTTATGCAAATTTAACAGCGCATTATTCTGGCAGATACATAAGCATGCGTGGTAGAAATACACAGATACAGATAGAGATACTTGCATTTGCATTCTGCATATTACATCTCCGCCCCGTTGTTTCCCAGTGGACTTTTGTACTTGCAGCAGAGGCAAGTTGATGGATGCCTGATGCATGCTGCTGATTTGATTGACTTAATGATGCCCCGCAACGATATCGATGTTGCGACTGCTCTAAACAATCTTAATGATCAACTGATGCATAAGGTCAAGGTCTCCAAACTATTTCAATTGATATCAAATGATATTTCTTTAAGAAATCTCTCTCTCTCTCTCTCTCTCTCTCTCTCTCTCTCTCTCTCTCTTAAGATAAGTACATTTAACGGCAGCTCACGTTGCAACTTTTGGTCCAGTTAGTTGGGGCAACGTACAAGTATTTCTTGATGCTACCACACCTACTCTCTCTCTCTCTTTCTGCCTCCCACCCTGTCTTTATTTCTCTCCCACAACAATTTGAATGCAATGAGCACTTGACGCATTTTCAGGTTTTTCACGCGCGCATTTTCTTTGTGAAATTTTTCTGACGGATGCAGCACGCTACTTGTGATACTTACATGAAACGCCCCTGAACTCTTGTCAGGATTTGCCATGTGCCCCGACGAGTATATGCGTGTGTATTTAGCTATGTATGAAATACACACATACCACATGCCCTTAAGAAACGTGCACGAAATGTTACTGCGTAGTTTACAGCTGCTCTTGCGACCCCAGCTCCTCAAGTCCCTTATACCCCTTAAAGGCAAAAGCCAATGCCAATTTCTTGAGACGCTTTTCAAGTACGTAGAAACTCGGAAAAACAGTGCGCAATTTGCTGGGACTTTCGTTAACATCATTATGCCTCTTTGTGTGGGACACAATCCACATACTTAAGCTGGAAACTTTAACTATCAATTATAATTTATAAAGTAAACATTAATCTTTAATTTAATGAACCCTTCGAATATGTTCGACTCTTTCTAATTTCCGGCCAACATTTGAGATATGATTAATCTGAAATAATTTCTGATATGGGTTTTGCAATTAATTGATTCGGGCAGTTTAAGAGTTGAATTCAAAGAAATTCTTTGTTTTTCCTGCCTTAAAAAGATCACATTTTTTAGAAGCTAGCCAATTTCAAATTGAATATAAAATATCGATAACAAAACATGTCTATAAGTATGAGTTTGCCGAGTTCCTCAGCTAACACATCGAACTCTTTAAAGGAATCTACCAAATAGGCGACAACTTTTGATAAGCAATTAAAATAACAAAGCGTTGATTTTCAATTTACGTTTTTGCTGTCAACAAACAAACAACAACAAAAATAACAGCACCAATATAAATAATAATAATAACAAAAATAACAGCACGGAATGCGCAACAGAAAGCGCAATCAAATCAGAATCGAGCAATGAAGTACATTCATTAAATATTTGCACTGGCGCCCTGAAGGGAAATGCCAAAGAAGAAAACAAAAAGGTACGACAGAATATGTAAGAAAGGTGTGGATGGTATGTTGGTGATTTAGTTAGGGGTGTTGAGGTTCAGTCTTTAGTATAGTCAAACTTGACAGTTGGCAAAAGTTTTAGGCAGTTGCAATATTTATATATCGATTATGTCTGGAAAATCAATAGACACGCGTCAAACGCACACAGAGAATGCGAGTGAGCGAGAAAAGAAGAGGACTTGGGAACGAGGGAGGGATAGAACGAAAACGCAATAGATAGGAAATTTTTTGAGGAAGTGGGTGGTCCGTCATAGTGGGTTAGTCATTAGCGACGCCAGCGCAGATTATGACGACGAAGCAAGTGACGGGAAACGGTGAATGGTGACGGCGTTAAAAGAAAATCTCGAAAATGCCTGACATACACTCTCATTATGTTGTTGGTTTGTTTTTTCCTTTGTTATTCCCTTAATGCTGTTGTTGCTGTTTGCCTAATAAAGTCATATTTTTTTGTATTTAAATACAAAATAAAACCCAAAAATATTTCTGGATACATTTTTTTGCACAACTTTTTTTTCTTAAACTTTAACTAAATCCGCCACCGGCTCGCTTTGCACTCGGTGAGGTGTGAAAGGGCTACAGTCAAGCCTACTCGACAGTTATATGCCCGCTTCCGACATCTTCGCAGCCGTTCGATTTAATTACCATTAATAAAATAAATACTTAAAAAAATTAAATTCGTACAGAGGCTTAATTTAATTGACACTTGTAACATAACATGTCTAACAAAAAGTTTACATGTTGATTTACATAACATTGATATCACATGTTAAATTATAAATTGTTATTATAACATTAACATAACATGTGAACCTGCTGTTACCCCCATATCTCCAGGCGGTGTGCAAAGCAAAATTAATTTGCTTAATATCTTTGTTTTTTATTATCCGATCGCAATAAAATTTTCCGCATACATCATATAGATGGTAATCTGTACCTATTAAATTATCCTTGTAATTGGATATATATTTTTTTCGATTAGAGGTATTGTCCCCAAATTTGGAAGCCTTAGCTCTAATAGTCCCCGAGATCCAGGTGATTATATAGAAAACAACTAATATCGTCCTCAAATATTTTCTCTGTTTATTAACCGATCTCTCACGCGTCAGAACCTGTCCCCCATCATGTGTGCCAAATCTCAAGGTTGTATCTTTTAAAGTGCTCTTTATATCATTGACGGGGGCGTGCTCAAATTTTGAAATAAACTTTATATAGGTTAACATCCTAGGAGAATTGTAACCAAATTTGGTTGCTCTAACTCTAAAAGCATCGGAGATAAAGGTGTTCAAAGTGGTGTACCATAATTTTTCATGAATCTAATAGGTAGGTAAAAAATAAAATATAATAACTGCGGACGGCAGTTCGCGCTAGTGACGAAAGCAGCACGAAGGGTGCAAAAGCGTCTAGCAATACATTAATAATACAGTTTCAATATTTATTTTATAACCTTTATATAACTACATATTAACGTAATATGTTGTTAAATTTTGTATTATAAAAATATAATACACATACAAAAAAAGTCCTAAAAAACTTCAAAAAAAAATTGTATTTATACATTAATTTATTTGTTATATTATATACAAAGATTTTGATATAGAGTATCTTTTGGTCTTGTTATCGTGTGAATTTTTATATATTTATTAGGTTGTTATCGTTTTGGGCTTGTTTTAAATAAAATAAATTGTACATATATGTGTACATTACTGATATAACAAACAATTATTTTGCACTCACCATTTGTTTGGGAAAATAACTTAAAAATTGTACCTTCATAATATATAGTGTTCGTAATTGTGTTACAGCTGTCGTTGGTCCGTTAGCTGTGTTGTTTTTATTTTTATTCACTTACATTAAATCTGTGTAAGAGTGTGTTCTGTGTGTTAATATTGAAAATAATTAAGACAACTCTTTGTTAATGTATTAATTATTTATCAAGCATGTTCTCAGTTTGCACTTAAAATGCTGAAAATTCTCGATTACATTTCAACTGTGGGCGGATTCAAAAATTTTTATGCCGAAATCCTTGTGTGGGGGATTGGAGGAATGATATAGGTGGTGGTTATTCAGTTTCGGACATCACCAGCACTGCAACTTGTCGTTCGTCAATGCGAATCAGTTGCCCACACGACTTTACATTTCCATTTGCAATTCTAACAGCTGTCAGCAGTCAAGTCGATGATATTTTAGTTTTCTATCACTCATACGCCCTGTGGCCAGTCAGGGGCACAACAACTGGAACTATTTACCTATTTCTGTCTTTACCTATGTGTGTGCCTGACCATGTTTAGCACGTTTGCGCTAGGTGTTTTTTCTCTTAAGTACAAAACATATTTATTTAAATCAGTTTATTGCCTGTCACATTTGCAACGAAAAAGTATTTAATAGACTACTTTATTCTACTTTTCGACATCACTGGTTAAAATTATTTCTTAAAACAAAACGGTATTTTCAGCTTATTTTAGGAATAAGAGCTACTGGTATTTAATCAAATCATGAGTATTTTAAAAATGTTTAATAGTCTTGATTTAGACGATAAACCTACAATAAACAGATCTTTTCTTTATACTGAGATTAGATTATAATTAAATTCATTTGAGCAATTTATACTATTTACACACAAAAAAGTGTATTAGAGTTGACTAAACAGCGTCAATCGCTAATCAATAAGAATATAAACATTGTATTTCAAATTTGATATCAATGCAGGTTTTCAAAGTGTATTGAACCCATAACCACTTTTTGAAAACGAAACTAGTTTACTCATTCATATTCGTATTCTTGTCTTGTCCGTGTCCATCTCAATTTGCAAATGTGATGCAATCACCTCTAATATTGGTTCGTTCGAGTCCTGGATGTATTATTCCAATTCGAAAACATTTGCGGTCAACGATATATTTTAAATTGTTGGAGCAATCTACAACCACCAAAAACAAAATCCATCACTTGCAAAACCAAATAAAATCTTGTACTTATTCTGTAAAAACACAACTAGCCGGAAAATCAATTTTAGTGAAGCAATGCAACATGCCCAAATAAAGTTTTCTTTGGCGTAAAGTTATTTATTGAATAACTTCCGAGCTAAAATAATTCGATTTGTTTGATTTTCGATTCTACATACTAATAGCCTATTTCCACGACAGCACATTTGGCTCATTCGACGCCATTTTCATCATCTGGCCCGAATGTGGACTTCATTTCAGTACAAAATCCGGATGATCATTTTGTCTCATTCATAATGAATGAGCCGATTTTTTGTCATTCGACCCTGTGAATTTCAGTATTTTTTTTATCGAACACGCGATGTTTATCGATAAACTCTTAAAAAAAAAAGCATTTATCACCTTAACCAGCTGTTTTCATCAATAAAATCGGTAGGCATTAAATTTGCGCCAATTATAATATCATAATAAATAATAAAATGTTGTTATTGTCTGCTTTTTGTAATTTGTGCACAGAAGCCGAACAGCTGCTTTGATTTAAGTGTCTTAACAGTTTCACATTTGGTCGTGGAAAGCCAAATATGAGACACATTCAAATGTGAGCAAATGTGGCAAATGTGAGTGGTCGTGGAAATAGCCTATAAGTTAATTGACTCTAGCTATTAAGGTTTCTCAGATCATCCCGACGGCAGTGCTAGATAGCTTTTTTAATTAACTTGATAATCCCTTTGTACTTTTTAAGTACAGGGTCTCAAAATGAAACTATTCTCATTTGGATTTGGTTCTGTGCGATTGCAATTGGTAACAAAAGTCGTTGTATGGGGGCAACCTGAAATCACAGCCAATGTCATAGCTGTTATCTACTAAAAGATATGGAAATAAAAAGTAAAAGAGGAAGAGAGCGACCAACATGTCGATTAGATAAGCTTAAAAGCAAAACAAAAATATGTAGCAACACAAATAATAAAAAGAAAAATATTGTGTACGTAATACTACTGACATTGGTTTTAAATTACATACGGATTTATATTTTGTGAATTTTCATTACGACAATTACTTCTCTTTTCAATTGCAGTGCATGTGATACCAAAACTCCGAGCGATAACACCAAAAGAAAAATCACATTAAGACACGAACATACACACGCCCACACACGAATATACACACATGTACACTTGAGCGATAGAGAACCAGCAAGAGAACGTAATGTACATGAGAGAGATTGAGAATATGTGAATATTATAAATTCGAAAGAAGTTTAGACAGAAAAATCTCTCTTATACATACATTTGATGTGCCATTCAGAGCAACAAGGAACGTAGAAGCTAAGCGAGTATTACAACAACAAAAACAATAAGGCACATAAAGAAAATGCAACAATCCCTCCATTAAACAGAAGCCACAACAACTAATAACCAACAAGAACCACAAAAAACAGAAGCAAACACAGCACACA
Source organism: Drosophila innubila (assembly GCF_004354385.1). Taxonomy (NCBI): domain Eukaryota; kingdom Metazoa; phylum Arthropoda; class Insecta; order Diptera; family Drosophilidae; genus Drosophila; species Drosophila innubila. Next base: position 929,364 of record NW_022995380.1, read on the forward strand.
AAGGTAAGCAAAAAATTGTGTATAACTAAATAAGTTAAATTAATTTATAATCTCATTGTCTTTGCAGTGTAACGAATTTAAACCAATAAGAGCACAACTTGTTGCACGGTTGCAAAATAAAATTAAAGGAATAATCAACGTGCTAACTGCAACGTCAACAAATTACAAATCTCCTAATCATACATCGATCATTAAATAAATGTCAAGATAAGTCGGTACCGCTTCAACACCGCCATCAACATAACACAACAACAAAACGAGAGACGAATTGAAAAGGACCACAGCACAATACCGTTGAGAACAACTAGAACATCGTGTGGAAAGGGTCCAGCTAACAATTGCAAAACGCCAAATTCAACAGCAAAAGTCGCCAACATAACACATAAAATTTTTGGCTGGCTACGCAAGTCCCGCAACAAAAAACCAGTCGCGATCCTCAGCAGTGATTTCGACGAAGACGGCGACGAGGGCGTGGGTGTGGGCGTGTGCGTGGTGGGCGCATCTGGTGCAGCCGGTGGGGCGTTGGACGATCAAATTTCTTCATTGGCAAGCGTTGGAATTAAAGCCGGCAAGCTGAATACCACACAGACAGCCACGGAGAGCGCTATCGATTCAAACGAACCCAAATCTGAAAAGATGTCATCGGGCACGTTTGTGGATCGAATCGACCCGTTCGCCAAACGTTCACTTAAAAAGAAAAGTAAAAAAAGTCAAGGTTCCTCGCGCTACAGAAACTCTCAGGATGTTGAGCTGCAGCAATTGCCGCCTTTAAAAGGTATTTTTTGGTTTTTAAATTACTTTGTAATGATATGATTGTTGTGAACTAATAAACTATGTATCTCGATCGCTTTTAGCCGATTGCTCAAGCTTGGAGCAGGAGGAGCTCTTTATACGAAAATTACGGCAGTGCTGCGTATCATTTGACTTTATGGATCCTGTTACGGACTTAAAGGGCAAGGAAATCAAACGAGCTGCTCTCAATGATCTATCCACCTATATAACACACGGGCGTGGGGTACTCACGGAGCCGGTCTATCCCGAAATAATTCGCATGGTAAGCATTGTTATAAGAAAATTATAAGAAATAGGTCGATAGATCTTTCTATTGTTATTTGATCCACTTTTTTAAAGCATAGAAAAAAAGTAGATAAAGTAGTTTGTGATTCATCATTAATCCTTCGTTCAGGGGTGGGCACGTAGTAAATGTCTTGGCTCACCTAGCACTTTTCCTTACTTTTGACAAATTAGTGCTAGAAACTCGGGTTCTAAGTCGACGACGTGAAAACTAAGCAACATAAAAAAACATGGTGGAGTTTGCTTACTCAATCGTGGCCTCGATTGAACTAGCGATCGAGCTACACTAGTATGAATAAATTAAGTTTTGTTCAATGAGTGTGAGTAAATTAGTCATTCAATAATTCGGATGTATTTCGATTTTGAGTTTCTTATTTTGCTCGGTGTACAATTTTTCATATACTCATTTTTCGACCATTTATGACAACAGAATGTTTTTTTTACATTTATTTTAGATTTCTTGCAATTTATTTCGCACATTGCCGCCCAGTGAAAATCCTGATTTCGATCCCGAAGAAGACGACCCAACACTGGAGGCATCATGGCCGCATTTGCAATTGGTTTATGAGGTGTTCTTGCGCTTTCTGGAATCCCAAGATTTTCAGGCGACCATTGGCAAACGTGTGATTGATCAAAAGTTTGTGTTGCAGGTATGATCTAGATTTCTTCAAATAAGTATAATTAATTGATTGTTATCTATTTGAAATTTGTTTCTTTAGCTATTGGAACTGTTTGATTCCGAGGATCCGCGCGAGCGAGACTTTCTTAAGACGGTTTTGCATCGCATCTATGGAAAATTCTTAGGCTTACGCGCTTTTATACGAAAACAGATCAACAACATATTTTTGAAATTCATCTACGAGACGGAGCATTTCAATGGCGTTGGCGAGCTGCTGGAAATACTTGGCAGGTGAGTTTGCATTCTTATATATCATGTATGCATAGCTTAATCATGCTTTCATTTTCAACATTTCAGCATCATTAACGGCTTTGCCTTGCCATTGAAGGCGGAACATAAGCAATTTCTGGTTAAGGTTCTGTTGCCGCTGCACAAAGTCAAATGTCTGTCGCTCTACCATGCACAGCTTGCGTATTGCATTGTACAATTCCTAGAGAAGGATCCATTCCTCACCGAGCCGGTGGTGCGTGGTCTACTTAAGTTCTGGCCTAAAACCTGCTCCCAAAAGGAAGTCATGTTCTTGGGCGAAATTGAGGAGATCTTGGACGTGATTGATCCGCCGCAGTTTGTCAAAATACAGGAGCCGCTGTTCAGACAGATTGCAAAATGCGTATCGAGCCCACATTTTCAGGTACGAAATGCAATCATGCCCAACAGAAGTGATTAATTTAGTAAACTCTATGCATTTGTCTACTAAGGTTGCTGAGCGTGCTCTATATCTCTGGAACAATGAATATGCCATGTCGCTCATTGAGGAGAACAATGCGGTAATAATGCCCATAATGTTCCCAGCGCTATATCGCATTAGCAAGGAGCATTGGAATCAAACCATCGTTGCACTTGTCTATAATGTATTGAAAACGTTTATGGAAATGAATTCAAAGCTGTTCGATGAGCTGACCTCTAGCTACAAGGCGGAAAGGCAAAAGTATGTTGAATTTGTTATTGAAATTATCAAGAACTTGAGCTAATTTAAATGTAATTCTTAATTATCGTAGGGAAAAGAAGCGTGAACGCGATCGCGAGGAGCTGTGGAAGAAGCTACACGAACTCGAATCAAATCGTTCCAGCGGGCGTGCCGCAGGCGGCAGCGCTGCAACAGCTAACAGTGGATCAGGTGCAGCTGCGGCGGCGTCAACGTCACTCCAGCCGCCCAACATAGCCGCCGCAATGAACTCTCATCAACAACAGTCGAATAGCGGCAGCAGTGGCAGCCTCTCCAGTGGTGGCGGCCCAGGTGGTGACAATAATCCTGCGACAGCAAATTCAAAACTCAAACAAGACAAGGCAGACAACTAAACTAATGCAACGCAATGCGCGCTTGATACTAACAATAAAGAACAGTTTAATGCAAAATTAACATGAAGAATAATAAGAACAACACGAACAACACCACATAAAACATCAGCTGGCTCACGCACACCCACAACAAATCCCCCACACCCACACACACACAGACAGAAAGTAAATGAATTGATTAAGAACGTAAATTATTGAGCTGGCGGTAATAGTTAATACAAGCAAAACAAAAGAAAACCGTAAGAAAAATTAAAAAAAAAAAGAAGCAATGCAGAAAACGCAAACTTAATAAATATGGTAATTAAATTGTATACTCGTTTAACAAGACACCAAACCAGCAAACTGTAGCTGATGGACGTTGTGAATTTGAATTGAGAGCGTGGCTAACCTAGATGTGCTTGAAGAGCGCAGCGTAACTGCGTTTTGAATGCAGCGGCATTAAAATTCTATATATTATAAAAATCTTACATACATACACACAAACACACACACCAACACCCACACACAAACATATTATAAATACATATAAATATATATATATATTACAAGAGAAAGAAAAAATATTATTAATTAGGTTTAAGAGCAAAAACAAATTGAATAAAGCGTAAAAGTGTTAGTATGTGAAATGTAAGCAAGCCGAGAATTGTAGCTGATTGATTGATTGATTGTTGAACACGCATTAAAGTATGTTATTAAAACTAGACGTGTTGCTAGAGACCCCCTAGCCTAGACCGGCAGACCCAAACACACACACAACAAACAACACACATGCATATACAGTTACAATCTACTGTAGTTAAAGTTTTCTGCTCCCATGGCCAAGCATTATGTACGTGTAAAATAATGAAAAAATAACTATAGCTTCGAAATTTTCAGAATTTTAGCAGTCTGGTATGCATCAGTACCAAGTTTCCACTGAACTTTTCATGGTATATTCTTATATAACTATACAAACATGTGTATATGTATTTATATGCATTATATATGTATGTATATTTACATAAATATACAGCTATATATAGACTTATCGAGCGACTTTGTTACCTATATTTAAGTGTTGCACGTTGTCGGCAGAAATTTCAAAACTGGGCCAGACCTATAAGCATATACATACATATACTTAAAACTAAAATTGTTAACTTTCCACAAACAATTAAAATAGCGGGGTTCATTAGCAAAACAAAAAAAAAAGATAGTAAATAATAAAAATAAATACACCTAATCGGGCTAGAAATACTGCTTAAAGTGTAAACTTTAAATATGCATACTAAATATGTATACCACATAAATGCTGATCTATATACAAATAAAACAATATTATAAAATATGGATGTGTATGAAAGTATATGTATGTGTGCAAAATAGAGTCTCTTTCTAAGTTAAAAGTTAATGAGAATAATGAGTTGCGCATGCGCATAAATGATATAAAAATAAAAAAAAATGAAAGAAAGAAAATAATATCTTAAATATGCACTGTAAAAAAGTTGTAAGCTAAATACCGAAGTAAAAATTAAAGTAAAGTCTCTAGTAAACGTAATGCAACCTAATTGTTAAGGTAGGCACCGTTTCACAACTCGCAATTCACAGTCTGTCATCCACTTAATCATTTGGAGATATAATTTCACAGATCAGCTCAGATAAATAATACAATGAATAAATGTCTAGGGAGCGACACGGCATTACTTTTAAATTGTTGCTTTAAACGTTTCCTTTTTGTTTTCAACAATTTAAATTGTTAATCACGTGTGTTCTATAAATCTCTAACAGCGCCAAACCAACCCAAAAGCAACTGTTGTTCCTTGAAAAAACAAACCATTGCTTTCAAATGCCTAAAAAATTCTTGAGATTTGACAAAATTTAAAACTAATTAAATTGAATTAAAACATCTTAAAATTGAATAAAAATTAAAAAAAAAAAATATGTTCGAAAACATTAAATCTCTAACATTTTAGGAACAACAACATTTCGAACGGTTATTTTCAAAAACGTTTCTCGTCCAAATCTCTTGAGATTTCTGGAACACACCTGTATCTGTTTTTTTTTTTTTTTTCAACAAAATGCGCACAATTTCTAAACAATTCGCTGAAGAAACTTTGCATTGTAAATATTGTAGGAAAAATAAAAATTAAATTTTGTGAAGCTCCGCTATAATAAAAATTTCATCTATCAATTCGATGCAAACACTACCACTTGGACGCACTTCTCACTACTAACAAATATCATAATCAACGGAATATTAAATAATAATGATAATGAAAATTTAAAAAAAAATATGTATGTATGTGTAAGTTTACTAAGTGCATATGTATGTTTGTTCATTCAACTCACGCCCATTACAAAAGTATCTAAGTATGCATATTATCCAGAAGTTAATAGTTTATAACTGAAGATACATACCTACATACAATACATGCATATATACAATGTATCTGTGAAACGTAATTTATTCTAGTATGCATACATACATACATACATATGAACAAGTAACGAGTAAAAAATAGGAGCGTTAAACAAATACAAAAACAAAAATATGAAACATGCGTTATTATTATTAAATATGTTTGTAAACGTCAGTAAAATGCAAATGAGCAAAGCAAAGTAAAAAAGAAAAGCTGAAAACAAAATATCCAAGAATCCGTGTTAATCATCACGCCAACTAAACTGTCATCTAGTAACACGAAAATCTGATAAACAGAATCAATCTATGGTCTAAATACTAAGTAAAGAGTGTGGATGAAAGTTTTGCATCTTTATAAATATTAGAGTGTAATTTAAATGAAAATAATTCAGATAACAACATTATGATCAACATCAACAAATAAAAAAACTATATACAATAACGCAACGCATTCTAACCAATAGACTCCAGTATCCATTATGGCAAGTTGATGCAACTTCTGACTGCCATTTCCATGAGAAAAGTAAAGTAAACACCAAACAACAAAACACAAAGGCTATAGATTAATAAGAGTTGGTTCAATTAGGACTATAGCGATGTGACGGATTTCATTAATATGCTGATCGTAAAAAAATTCATTTTAATGCCTTGATGTTAACCCAACTGCAATAGCTATAGCCATTACTTTGGTATTTTCCCTGACAAAGAAAACCGATAAAATAAAAGAAAAAATACACCCATCATGCGCCCTCTCTAGTTAATGTTGAAAATCACATAGGAATGCCAATCAAGTGAAGATAATATTATATAGAAACTGTAAAAAAACAAAAATAAAAACGAAGAATAAAATATGTTAAAAATCATGCCTGATAAATGAGAATACATATGCATATATACAGTATATGTATATATATAAATTTACACATATATGTCTAAGAGATATGGTCCCGTTTTTTTTTTTTAGTTTGTGTTTGTGATTTTGTTTTGTTGCACTTTGAGTTAATGTTTAGCCCGCTTTTCAATTTATATTATAACTTTACCTATAGTTTTATGTATTTATATGTATAAATAAAAACAAAAGCATGTTGAAAAATAGCTGCTTAAAAGCCAGCTAAAAGTATAAGAAAAACTCGTTAAGTACTTTTAGAGAAAAAACTGTACTAAAAAAATCAAGTCGCATTAACAACAACAACATAGAAAAAAAATAAAATCATCAAAAAAAGAAAACAAAAATAAGGCGCTTTAACAATATTAAACATATTGCATAATTATAAAATGTGAAATATTTTCTTATGTTCTAGACTTGTAAAAAAAACCTATCGTATATGACATGACAACAACAGTAACAAAATGAAAAAAAAAAATGAAAAACAACATTATTCTTGAGTCTTGGTTCGTTGTGCTAGGTTTTCAATTTGTTTCCTTTGGCACACGAACGCTACGTTTTAGAGATACAACTAAACAAAATCTTATGCTGAGTATAAAAAAAATAAATACATTACAATTACACTAAATTATAAAAACAAAAATAAATGAAAATGGATATATATATAAAAACAAAAACAAACAAAAATATGTACGACTATTAAAACAATGGTTTAATTGGTTGCTTTCAGCTCCCAAGCGGGCAAAGAAGAAGGAGCAAGCAGTAGTCTATCAGTAAAGCAGTTCAAATTGAAACAATTGAAAAATGCATATAAATGAAACGAAAGAGAGGCAGAAAGAAACAGAGAAGAGAGGCAAAGAGATCAATCAACAACAATAAAAACAACATTTAATAACAAAATAACTAACTTTTGCTTATTTCAATTTGTAGCCTCCAGCTTTTGAGAGCAAGAAAGCTTTCATAGCAGTTGAGCTTTCGCCATTGCATCACAGCAGCGTCCCAATTGGAATTGCAGTTCCTTCGTTGCCGCTGCCAAATGCAGTCGAGAGACACGTTAAAATAATCAATATATTATTACTTCAAGTCGATTCTGCATTTATTAACAAGCATAAATGCAATGAAGTGGGAGAACTATTGTGACTTTGTGGCGGGCTGTTTTGGTGGTGAGTTTTGACAGTTGCACGTTATGCTTTGCATGACGCAATTCGGCTAAAAACCATATGTTTGCCACTTGTTGGCGGAGTAACGAGAGCATCAGTATTATCAGCAGCAGAGGCAACAGCGGCAGCATCAGCCAGCAGCGACGTCACGGTCAAGTTCATGTAAAGGCGCCCCTGATCCACGAGGCGTATTTTTGGGCAATACTCTCGAAATTCTTGGCACCGTCGTGCGGCAACATGTGCATATCGGCATCATGGGACCTCCTGATTCCCATTAATATACATATGTATCTACATAAATATATTAAAAAACTTTTTAATTATAATTATACCCATCACTCGTATAGTACAAAGGCGTGTTGTACTTGATGCAATATATATGTAACAGGGAAAACGAATCGTGGCAATCCCCATAAAATATAGAGTCGGCTTAGCTATCTTACTTAAATCTTACGACAATATCTTACATCTTAGCGGTACGCGAATATTCTTATAAATTAATGCATTAGTCACAATGAAGAAATGCATTTAAATTTTCATATTTCAATTCTCAGAAAAGGGAAAGTATTTCTTAAACTTTTTACACCCTAGAAATCGCAATAAACTTGACCAACACTCACAGCTTACAAGTTAGAAGGCTCTTTTTAATTGTGAGAATTCAGATTAAAGAAATAACGGTAAATTAAATTTTTAATGCACTCGAGTGGCTAAATGTGTACAGTAGGGTGCATTGATTCTTTAAAAAAAAAAAAATTGTGACCCAAATTCTTAATCTACGGTCAATTCTAAGATGCTTTCACCATGAAACCATAGTTCTAAAACCAATTCCGAGTCTATGCTTTTTAAATTGAAAAATTGTATGTTTGTATTTTTTATGCAATTATGTTTTAAGGGCAATGGGTGCTTTGATTCTATACAGTTTTTAAAGTCTTTGTTCTTACATAAGTTTTGTTACCAATCTTGATCGGATCTTGGTGAAATCATTTCAGAATTGATTAGATTATGAATTTGGGCTACCATTTTTCACTTTTGATGCACCCTAGTTTGCATCCATTGTGGCACAGTTGGAGTTAAACATTTAAATAAAAAGTTTCTTAAGTTTTAAATTGAGTAACGGGTATTTTATAGTCAGGCACTCGACTATATCGTTTTTATTTGTTAATTATAATTTCTATTTATTTTTTTATCATGTGATAAAGGTGCTTGCGGTGTGCTTGTGGCGCATCCACTCGATACCATTAAGACATGGCAACAGGCCTCAAATACATCCGTCCTAACGGCCGTGCAACAAATTTACAGCCGCAATAATGGGGTAAGTGAACAGAGAATTGCACTTGGCCTTGTTGGCAATCAGTTAACAACGCTTTAAAGATCAACGGTTACTACAGAGGAATGATGTTTCCCCTAATGTCGACGGGTGCCATTAACTCTATACTCTTTGGAATATACGGGAATCATTTGCGGCAGCTTCGAAAGGTCTGCCACAGCGATTATCAACGGGAGCAACTTGAGTATCACAATATGTTTTTGGCCGGATCTGTGGCCGGCTTTGTCCAGTCCTTTATTGCATGTCCCATGGAGCTGATCAAGGTGCGATTACAAACTCATTGCTGTAAGTTTATTTTTAACTACTTTGAATTAGTTATGTATTTGCGAGGCTTAAAACACATACTTTCTACAAATACAAATACAAATTTTTTTAAATGGGTATATAAATTATTAAACTAAGTACAAAACTTTTTTAATATGAGGGCAAAGAATCTTGAAACAAGTAAAGTTTTCGATTTAGTAAAAATGAGTTGAAGAATTCTTTATAAAAGTTCCAAACTTGGGTTTATAACAGTTTTCTTCCGTAATTGCTCTTAGAACAAACTCGTAAAATATTAAAAAAAAATATTATTTTAGTATTCGTATTAAGGAGAGTTGCGAAATGCTTATGATAGTTAATTCAAGAATTAATTCTGCACTACTTAAGTCTACAGAATCAAGTTTCAATTGTACTAAAGTACAGAATGAATTCACATTACATTAAATTAAATTAAAGTGAAAAATGAGTTTGAGAAGTTGGAGTTTAAGTACTAAACACTTGGCGGAAAATTTTAAATATGCGGTTTTTTACAGACTACAACGACTATCTCTATGGCCAGCGGCGAACGGCTTTTGGCACCTTTAAACGAATACTTAAGAATGATGGTATAACTGGCCTTTATCGAGGACTTACGCCGATGATGTGTCGGTCAGTTAAATTTGCATTGAAGTTGATTTTATTCGTGTGTGACTGATTTTCTTTTTTAATATTTGGTTATAGAGATGTGCTGCCATATGGCATCTATATGCTGGTCTACCGGCAAGCTGCTGATTATCTGGACAACACGCAATTTGTGCGTAATCGACGTGCTCATCCGGATGGTTCCAATATTAATCTAATGGTCACAACTCTTGCCGGCGCCTGGGCTGGCGTTCTATCGTGGGTGTGCGTCATTCCATTTGATGTGGTGAAGACCATCATGCAGGCGGATGAGAATCATAAGTTCCGTGGCATAATGCACTGCGTCCTAGTCAATTACAAGGCTTATGGCTGGCGCAGCATTTTTCGGGGCAGCTGGATGCTGCTTGCTCGGGCCATGCCCTTCAATGCGGCCACGTTTTTGGGCTATGAGTACTCGCTGGAGCTGTGTCATAATTACCAGGGGTCGTAACTTTTATAAGTTTTAAAATAAAAATTGCAATCTAAATATTAAATTGTTGATTTTAAGCCAATTTATGACTTAGAAACTAAAAATGTTTAAATTGCGCGCCGGTCATATTGTGATCTTGTATTTTGAAACAGGATGGCAGCCTTGACCAGTGTTAACTAACAAACATCAACAAATTGGGGACAACTTATATTCTGTTAAGTAACATTAAATGTAAAGCCTAAAAGAATGCAATCATGGTTTGATATTTTTACTAAAAAAACAGGTAAATTACCCAGAAAGGTAAATTGAAATAATTAACCTCTTCATTTTTAAATTTCAAGCTAGAATTTTTACATTTTTCCCGAATTTTTGTTAGAATTTAGTCGTTTTATTTTATGTTTTTTTAAAATTAATTTCGTAACTCTTCTCCTCGAGGGCTGACTAACTTTCCTAGAATCATTCACCTTTATTTTGACCATTTTCGAGTTTCGTTACTTTTTTAAACAATATTTTGCTTTGTTGTTAAGTCGCGCGCACTTTCAAACTATCGGCATTTTCTGCGATTTAAGGTTGCTACAGCGTTCTGGGTTAAGGGCTGCCATTTGGTTTCTTAGCTATTTTTCATCGCAATTTCAACTTTTTTTTTTGATGCTTTCTGGCCAGAAAAAGCTAATTTATCCCTCCACAAAGTTGGCAGCACTGCACAGCACTGAAACGAATGATATTAAGTCATCGATAGCACATTTTATATCGATAAAACATGGCGTTAAGGTCGGATTACGAGGTGAGCTGAGCGCAATAATTACGCCAAATTTTCTAATAAAACTAAGTTAATTAAGTCAGAATTTAAGTGCAAACAATTGTTAACATGTGATATATAAAGTGCAATAAGAAATCTGTGAAAAATACCAAACAAAATGTGCCTAAAACAGTTTTAGAAGTTTGAGGTGTGTTTTGCAACGTCGCAGCAGCGCTCACAACAACAACAGTGCTGAGCGGGCGTTTTTTTTTTGTGTGGAAAAATCGAAACTAGTATTTGTGTGCGTGTATATGTGTGATTGTGTGATTGAGTGAGTGTTGTTGGTTTTGTTGTTAGTGTACAATGCAAGCCGACGCCCTTAGGCGACTATTAATTTGTTTATGGTAGCTGCTGCTTCTTCTGACGCTGACTCAGTTGACTAGCAGTAAAAAGGGCGGGTACGGGGGCTTTGTTCTTGTTCCATATTGTTCTCATAGCTTGTCTAATCCTATTGGAAAGCTTAACTACCACAGTTTACGTTTTGGGCTGCTTGCTTAACATTGATACTGTTGGCTTCTTACCTGGTCGCTCATTGCAGACGCTGACTGCGACTGAGACGTCGGCAGCGCTGCGAGCGCACTCACGCGTACCGCTACCATGATCAATAAATGTCAGTTGGTGCACAGTGGCTTTGCTGATACCTGGTTTTTTGTTGGTTGAAATGAGTTTTAATTCTATTGCCCGAGAACGAGTAATTGGCCACAAGCACATACACACTCGCGCTCTCACTCTCGCTTGCTCTCTTTCTCTCTACTCTCTGGGTTACTTGCTTTCTACTCTCTTGGTGCTCAGGTGGGTTCGGTGGCAATCAGCGAAGTCCTCGTATTTGATCGGCTTATCTAAAATAGCCTAATGTGAAGACCATTCGTTGTATTCACCTGGCCAGCACTTTCGATTACGTTTACCTCATTTATCTCTCATATTTGTTAGCACAATTGTGGTTTTTGTTGTTGTTCTGGTTGTTGTTCTTGTTGTTGTTTCTGGTGTGCCATGCGCAAAGCATAGCAGCTTCCAGTCTGTCAGCCCCTTGCTTATGCACGCGCTATCACTCTCTCTCTCTCTCTCTCTCATTCCAATTCACATAAAATTTGACTGGAATCAAAAAAAGCTTTCTTTTTATAGACTGGAAATTTTTCGCTTTACGACTTACATAACCGGTACAATTCCCATGTCTGTGCTTCCTTCATGTGCTTTGAGGGTTCTCTGTCCTCCTTTGGCGTGCAATCGAATGATTGCCACGCCTACTCTCTCAACATAGCTCCAGAGTGTCGTCTCTCCACCCCTCGCACAGATTTCTTGGATTCTCATTTTACTATTGGAATCTCATGGCAGGCAGCAAAAAAGAGACAGCACGTTCGAAACAACCCTCTGCGGTTGTTCAGTTTCTATTTTTTTTTTCCGGAATTGGTGTCATTGGGGCGCGTCGTGCGCTGCTAATTATAAGCAAATCGCCATACACATTTTGTACTTGTACTTGTCTATTATTTCGCATTTTTCACGTATCTGCTCCCCTGCCTTTGATAATTATTGAATCGGGTTTCTTTTCACCATTATAGAACTTAATTACATTCCAGCAAAGTACACAAACGCGTACACACATTTGTATAGACCATATTGAAATAGGGGTTTGCGGTATACTCTGGTCACACTGTCTCCAATTGAAAAACAACAGTTTTGCCTCCCTCTGTAGTACAAATTTCTTCTTGGCAAAAGCTAGTCCTTTGCAAACTTTAAAGAGCCGCAAACCAAAATTGAAATAAAAAGAGATCCATTTGCGCGAGGGCTTACTGTATTTTAAAATTTTTCACGAACAAAATCCGCACTGTGGAGAGGAGATCTATTTGGATAGCATGCTACAACGAACCGTTCTACTTTCCGCTCAATCCCCCGCATTATTTCATATGCTGAGTCATGCGCTTTCAATTGAAGTCAATTTACTAGCAGAAAAGCACAGCCTAATATCAAGACAAATACAATCTGATAATTTTTGATGATTTCTGCTTTAATTCCATTTTCTATTCTATTCTAAGACGATAATGAGGTATTGCTTTTATCATTATCTTTTATCTATCTTAAGAAACAACCCATCAGATTAATAAGATACTTAGACAATGATATTTGCAGCTTAAGTCATCAACTGGATACCGTCGAATTGAAATCTAAATTTATTAATACCAATAAATTCTTAAAATTAATTTAATAAACATAATAATAAACAAAAATTAGTTTGGGGGCTTGTCCTACTGCCCGTATAGTTGTTGTCGTTGTTTTGGAATGCGAAGAACGGCGCTACGAATTGTGATAATAAAATATACCTCGTAATTGTAACTGGAAAATACCAGAAATCATTTTCAAATCGAGCTGTTTTGACTTTGTGTACTTGTCCTAGTCGGTGCGGCAATCAAAGCGCGCCAACAAATTAATAACGCCACTTTTAATTCAATTAGATGCCAATAAAAGTCTAATCAAATGTGTTTAATAGGCGTTGTCGACGGATTTGTTATGCTATTGAGGTTATCATGTGTCATCGAAGTTGTTATGTTATTATGGGGTTATCACTTGCACTGAAACAGTTGTTGAGCCCCCAATAGATCATTTTGCATGCAACTGTAAATTATATATTATCTGTTGGCTGTTTTCTGTCAATTTCTTACATTTTAAGGTCAGCAGTACCGAGTATAAGAATTCCATCTGTTTGTCTGCTTCTCACCTGTATATTTATGACCCACATGTGATATTTGCCAACCATAACGTATTGTGTTACATTGCATTTATCTCATTGCTTATCAGCTCACATTGCCACGCGTTGATAAATGTGTTCGGTGATTTGATTTGCTTTTCTACAATTCTCTGGCACACATTTGAGTCATGTGTCGGGGTTGGGCTAATCGATCGGGCCAATTGCGCCCGACAAAGCGTATCTGAAGTCAGGGCGACTGGCGACTACTGACTGTCGCCAAGCTCAGAGGTCGGTGTCTGACCCTGCCTCTGGACGGCGGTTTCTGTCTTTTCCTGTTGGGTTTAACATTCTACAAATTATGCATATTACAAAACGTCAAATGAATAATGAATCTCCTAATTAAATATAGTTTTTAAACCACTGCAGTGGGTATCATAATTTTGTCCAGAAATGTGTATACATATTTTTGATCAGAACGACGAGATGAGTTCATATATAGCCGTGTCCTACTGTCTGTCTGTCTGTTTCTGTGCAAACTATTCCTACCGACATCAACCTTTATTAAACAAAGCTTTCTTGTTTTTTTTTAAATATATATCATTTTTGTTTATTGTCTTATACATCCTGCTAAAAAATTGTCCAAAACCTCTTAAATCATATAACAAGCAAGGCATTGTTTTTATCCTGCCTAGGATCTCAAGAGTACAAATCCATTTCACGCCTAAAGAATTATTTCTGTGTTTGCACTTAGTCAAACGGAAACATCCTTGACCGCTAGACTTCTCGATTCAAGTAGATCATCAAATTAACATGATCAGAAACAAATTCCAACAGCCTCTAGGGTTGTCAAATCACTCACTGTGCATATTTTGTGTATGACCCTCACAATGTGTCATAATAATTACTCACTACAAAGTACATATGTTAATTTAATTTAACTCTATTGTGCTTTAAGAATGTAGTCAACGAAACAGGGATAATATGATAGGTCAAGTGTCTATCATAATAATTATATTGTAGCTTGGATTGTTCTTTTATCCCCTTTTTTGTTTTGTGTTTTTCTCCTGATTTTTGCATCAGTAAAAGGGCTTTTTACTAGGTTTAACTGGTTTAAACAAGCTAACTTTTGCAGTTTGCATCTGTCGTCGGTTGAACTGAGCTCTGACTTATGCACAAGAAACACACACACAAACACGCACACACATGTAGAGAAAGACAAACACGCATTGTTGATGGCATCAGACGAGAACAATTACCGCAATTTGAGCATTACTGTCATTCTCATACGCAAGAGATCTTGTGGGAGTCAATCAGCGAGACGAGCTGAGCTGAGCTGAACTGAGATTGATGCCAGACACTGAGAATTTGTGAAATATCATGAGCGGAGATAACATGACATAACTGTCTCTCATCTCAGAGAAATACTCTTGATGAAAAATTAAAATTTCCCAATTTCGACCAGACCAAAACAATGATTTACATACACACATGCTATAGTTGTTGCCAAGTGATCGAAAACGAATCAAATTGTGTATATGTATTTGGTGTGCTATTGTAAAAAGTAAATAAATAATTCCTGTTCATACCAGTTGAGATCGAACTCAAATGGCAAAGAGTAAAAATTTTCCACATAAATATTAATGGAATAAACAGAGAGAGAAAAGTACTCTAAGAATCTCAGAACATGCAACATGCTGTGGCACACTTGAATATTGGCCTTGCCGAAAAGTGTTTAATGATACTTTAATGAACTTTGTAATAGTATGTATATGAATAGTATACCATACTACTAGTGATGAGAGCAATTGAAACAGTTGATGCGACAAGACAAGATGAAAATGTAGCTCAATTGTACAAAAGTCGCCTGCTAGCTGGCACTTGTTAGCATCTTTGCATCTCCTATTTAAATTGTCATATTAAATTTTTATTTAATTTAATGCCCGTTCATACACCTACATACACATTTATGTTATACACTCCAATATCAACAATTGCTAGTACTGACACCCAGATACAGATACAGATACGAGCGAACAAAAGATATGCCTGGCCGCAATTTGTTATAATTTGAATACAATTCAATGCGCGTTGCTGACGTTGATGCTGACACTTTCCATTCGTATTTCACATATCTTTGGTTCCTTCTGTGTTTGTTTGATTTCTTCGGCATTCTACTACTACAAATCTATTTTAACAAATCAATTCTGTTTTTACCATAAAACCGACTTCAACTAATTGTAGGATTGCTACAATTTGTTGATAATAAACTCTTTAAAGTTAATCAGACTCGAAGCGTTGCCACTTGAGACAAACTGGTTTGCGCATTTGGCTCGCTTCCAATGGCGTCATAAATAGATAAGCTCTATCTAAAGATCTACATGGGGGCCATGCAAATCTGTATCCAGGCAACTTGGAGCAGGATATGCGCAAGGTTGTCTCACAATTTGTACTGTATATTGTAATTGTTGGGTTAATTCATTTTTCCCACCATTCATTTCCCTGTAGATCTGTATGAGTATGTGTGCGTGGGTGTGTGTGCTCCAATTAAAATGTGTCGGAAAGCGTCGACTTTGGCTTTGACTGTCGGCCTTTAAGTGGGTTAATCCACACATGAACATCAATCCCAGCACTCAATTGAGGCAAATTAGACCCATGAAGCCCCTCCAGATTTTTGTCTTATAAACAAACTGGAATCTACCATATAATCACATGATAAGGCAAGCTGTATTTTATTTTTGGAAACCCTTAATATTATTTTAGTTGCAATATCTTCACACTCCTACCGTCATTGAGACAAGACGTATCTTTGTAATCAGAACAAGTAATTAACTCATAAATGTTCTAGAAAAAACCAGCTATCAGGTTGAGCTACCTATAAACTTTATAAACTTTGTTTTTAGATAAGTGGCAAATGACTTATCAGCCGTATTTTGAGTACAAATAGTAACTGTTTTGCTTTTTCGGGCATTATACCAAGTGGGAAGAGGAGGAAGCGGTAGAGACGTTCTGTCTCTATTACTATTTCCAAGTAGCAATTGTTCCATCTAATCCAATGACAATGAAGAACAAGAGGAGAGAACACGCGCTGAGTGTCCCATAGAAAAGTGTATGTTAAACTATGAGTATATTACATAGACACTTGGCACTTTGCTTAGTTTATTGTGTATACATATTTTAATTTTGATTAAAATTTATTGCGCCATTCAAAAGGCAAAAGCGATGCGAAAACTTGCCGCCCACCAAGCAGACACATCTCTGCAGTTATATGTTGCGTCGGTCAGCCGAATGGTCTGTCAGTCTATCAGTCTATTCGTCTGTCGTCAAGCCTGGCTACTGCACGTTTTTCATTGCCTCAGTGAATATTAAGCTGAGTCTACCAATTGGTTTTTTCCGGGCATTTCATTCAAACGCTACGGCTGCAGAGACTTTCCTTCGTTGTCATCGCGCTGTCTAAGGTTTTCAGCTGGAGGTCTCTACACAATGAATAGCGCAAATTAAGCTGTACAGCAACTACACTCGTAAATCTATTGTCATAACGCCTACGAGGAGACAAGGAGACTAGACGTTGACTTTGTGCCAGCGATCAGTATGTGTATGCCACATACAGAGGCATCCTCATCATCATCATCGTCTTCATAGGCATCACATAGTGAGCTGCAGGGGCGGCACACATTTTAATCAGAGCTCAAGTACAAAAACCAAGTCAGAGCCGTAGTTCATTCGCTTCATTGTCGGTCTGTCATTTCGTCTCATATATTATTATTTCAATATCTCATATATACAAGGCACATACTCATATATCAAACACTTATGTTGATTATGCTACAGTCTGTCTCTCTCTCTCTCCCTCTCTTGTGTTTGCCATGGTCATGAACACAATTAAAAGATGCCTGGCGCTTATGCAATTCCTTTACTGCCCACACGCTGAGTTCTGGAAAGTTTTGAACAAATTTATGAAACTTTTTGAATTTTACTATCGAGTTGAAGTTTTCATTCGTCCGAAAAGACAATTTAAAAATTTTAAGTTTGTGTGTAGAAGAGCATGTTTCAACATGATTTCTTTTTTGGCGACTCCTTATCAAAAAAAAAACAGTAATTTTCGTGTAAGAACGAGGTTTTCAGCGTGTTAAAAGGGGGAAGGGAGGAAATTTGTAACCGTGTAAGACTGAGTTCGTGCTAAAAGAGTCCGTGTCAAGTGTATTTTTACCAATTTTGAAATTCTTATTGTTGTAGGTAAAATTTCTTATAGACAGCTGTAATAGAATTGTTCCAATTGCTGTGGAAATTAACAGGACAGGTACAGTTTTAGCTTCGCGCTGTCAATGTGC
This sequence comes from Drosophila innubila, assembly GCF_004354385.1. NCBI lineage: Eukaryota > Metazoa > Arthropoda > Insecta > Diptera > Drosophilidae > Drosophila > Drosophila innubila. Next base: position 947,345 of record NW_022995380.1, read on the forward strand.
ATTGCACGCTTTTCACACGACAACGCTGCGTATACGTAATGTGTGAATGCAGTTACCTAGATGGAGATTTTCATGGTCCGTATCTTTTTTGTCGAAAGTCTTGCAAATTCATTACATCATCAGAATGTATTGCATCAATTTTGATTTTGTATTTATTTAGCTTAAAAGTCATAATTGCTGTACAATACTCATTTAGAACTTTGGTATTATTCAAGCATTCGTCGTCTAACAACATTTATTTTCATAGCGCCATCAGTTCTTATTGATTTTCCAAATATTTATTTGACAACACAATGCGATACCTGTCAGTTTTCTGAGTGGCTTAGCATTGTGCGCCAACTGATTAGACATTCCCGATTTCTCGTCTCTGACTCCACACGTGCCTCTGCACGTGCTTCAATCGTGGCTTAAAGAGTCAGACCTATAATTGAGCTGTTGTCGAGGCAGTGATACAGAAATAGACCTGCGACGGCGCCTATCAACAAAACGTATAATTAAACAAATTACAATAACAATAAGTGAAGCTCTGTGAACATGATGAATTGCAAGGCGCAAGGCCCTGAGGGTGTCTTTATTATATACCCAACGTTAAGATATGAGATATAAGTGTGAACGTCATATTGGTGACTGTATTGCTCGATTAGAGCCTATTGAGACCTGTTGTCAGTTGACCATTTGTCAGCTGAATTCATAGCATTTTATAAGACATCGTTTCGGCCAGTTTCGACAAGTCTTTTTACATAAGCTAACTTGGCCCGAGTTACTTGTACTTACTGTCGTTTGGGTTCTACATGCTAACAATTTATGTCTTTGTTGTTATTGCTGCTCGTTTTGAGGTCACTGCAGCAACATCGTGCCAAAGTTTATCCACCGAACAAAAAGAAATACATACACACAGGCACACAAATACAAACGCACACACGCATACTTTGGCATGTGCAAAGCGCTGTGTTTCGTGTCATTACATAACTTGATATTAAAATGAAGGCAAAAGGCTCATAACACCGTACTCTCTCAGCCCATTTAGCCCGGAGTGCCGGCAACGCGGCCACTTAAGGTCGGTGCGCCCATTGTTTGTTTATTTTCTCGGCCTTAAGTGAATCGCACTAGGCTCACAGTAATAACTGGTCATACAGGACAACAAATCTTTGCAGATAAAAAACAATAATAAAAGTTTACGTACGATTGCATGACTTTCAAGCTTTCAAAAGTGTAATACACTAATAAGATTTACAAACCAGTGTTGTGCCTATAACAAATTAACATTTTTTTAAAGTACCAAATTTTTTTTAATCAATAATTTAATGCTAATGCGATTCACTATCAATATTCAATGCCAAAAACTAAATTTTAAAATTTTCACTAGCACTACTTTTTCAATGCTAGGGAAATGAAATTTCGTTAGCACTACTTTTTTTCAATGCCAATGAAATGACAATTTCATTAAATAAATAGTTTACTAGGTCCGTCTCTGATACATACTATATGTAAGGTTGTTTTGAATAAAAATAAATTTACTTTTCTACAAAATATTTTAGAGCAATCCACTCTATTGAACTGTTCTCCTTCCTTTTGCTTTCCAACTTACAGCATTGATCAAAAGAAGATAACTTCTATTATTTTTTAAATTCGGAGCTTAATTATTACAATATTACAATGGTAACTACGCCCTTGTGTTGTCCTGATGAAAAAAAAAGTTTAAACGTTTTCCAAAATTTCCTATAGATAATCTATTTGATCGACTATCTACAAATTTGTAAGCAATCTCCATTGACCTTCCCATGGGTTAATTTCAACTAAGCAGCTTTTACTGTCTTCGAATCAGCCTCCATTCCCCGCTCCTTGCTTGATTCGCAGCTAGTAACTGTTTTTTTCGCATCTGCTATTGCGATGTCTTTATTGATTTTTATTTTGTGTATTGTGTTACTTTCTTAATACTAGATTTGCGTGTGTGTGTGTGTGTGTGTGAGTGAGTGAGACTGACATTTAGTGTAATTAGACTTACTCGTATTCGAGCTCAAGCACCTAAAATAGAACTGCAGCCTATAAGCTTTCTGCCAACCTCTCCATGTAAATATGCACCTACTTACGTACATAGAATGTATGTATGTACATGTTTATATAAAAGCTTTAGTCTAGAAATTTATACATAAGTATGTATATGTTTTTACACTTTGATGACTGAAACTTGCCTTTGTCCTTTTGCCTTAGGGCAAAAGTTGTCTAACTGCTTGACATATGAATAATTGACATCACTCTGCGCTGAAGTGACGTCATAGGCGTTCGGCTCGATAAACGATTAAAGGGCAGAGAATATCAAATACAACGGAGTGGAGTAAATTACCGAATTCTCAAATAGTTTGGGCTTTCATCGAGCGTTTTGTTTTCGTTCTTATATGCTTATACAATGCATGCAAATTCTCGTACTCGACTTAAATCTTGCCTGACTGACACACATTCCTGCGCACACTTTACGCTCTCTCAGGCTTAGCTTCAGCGCACATCGATAGTCTGAGTCGGAGAGTTGGAGGGTTCTGCTCCAGTTTCCAAGCTCTCGTGCCACTGTGCAAATACTCATGCCCAAACAGCTGCCCATTGCCTGCCTCACTTGTCACACTGCCATACATTTACGTAAAGTGCGAGAGAGAGTTCGAAAGCTTCTCTAATGTCTCGCAACTGCGCTGTACATATGCAGCGTACATTACGTTAGCAGCGAAACATCTGCTACACGAAAGCTCTGAGCGACGCGTCGTTCGAAATCGACGCCGCAGCCGGACAACGATAGAATTTTCGCTGAACGAAAGCTTAACCACTCGCGGCATGCTAAAAATTTTCAGTCGAGCGTTGTTACCGAACTAGGAAGGTCGGTCTAACTGTAGTAGCTATTGTGAGCTCTCGTCTCTCTGTCGGGTGGTACAGCCAGTGTGCCAGTACTAGTACAGCTCTGCTCCGCTCTACCCGCCACCTGCGTAACGCTGGTGTTGCTGCTTACACAATAACTGTGCATCGATAAAGGCAAAGAAGAAGCACACAGGATACGAATATACATATTTAAAAACGGAAACTCTTAAGCTGTTACAGCTTAACGAGTATAAAAACGCAACGTGTGTGATTTGTTATTGTTGTTCTTAGCATAAGCAAAAGTAAAGCAGTAAAAGTTCAAGAAGCAGCGCGTATTAAGTGCACATACGTTTTTAACACTGTAAATCGGGGTAGTTTTCCGTGAATTCGCCCCTCCGACAGAACCCGAAACCGACTACGGCAACGATAAACGGAAAAATTGTGTAATACCACTCGACGTGTAAAAAGGTAGACAAAAAATCAAGCAAGACTTTCTGGGTATCTTTATTTTGTTGTTGTTCAACTGCAGCGGACCCTACAAACGGTGCCCAAAAAAAAATGTATGAGAAAATGAAGCAAACGACAACGTCCTTGTACAAAATCGATTTTTCCAAAACTTCATGCCAGCCGTAATGGATACGTATACATATATATTTTTATATATATATATATGAAAATGTAATAGGTGAACTGTTCAAGCAAGTGTATGGAATGAAAAAAAATTAACGTGAATAATGTAAACTGTAATTTTGAAACTTTGCATTTAGTGTGAATGTGTATACAATAATTTTGTTCTAATGTATTATTATCCATAATCATTTTGAGTTTGTTTGACCATTTTTATCGTTTGATTTTTAGTTACAAACATACGAACATACAAAAAGCCAGTGCGTTTCTGTCTGTCTGTCTGTCGACTCTACTACTATATACCTTATGTGCATGTATTTTATTTTATATGCCTGCTTCCCTATTTGTCTATCCGTCTGTCTGTCTGTCTGTCAATCTGTCCATGTGCACATTAATTTTGTAGCGCTGACGTACTTTTGTGGCAATGAAATCGTTTAGATTCAATTGCGGCGATTTCATTTTGGAATAGCAGTAATTTCCTGGCCACCCCAAGCCCAAATGTGTGCCCCTACTATACATAATGCCCCAGCGATAGGAGCAAGAGAGTACTCTGTGGAGGGAGGACTCTAAGAGTGCTTGAGGGAGCGGTATCGACCCCCCCGTTGTTTTCTATTTCATAATCCTATGATGTGCTGGTAAAGCGTAACACAGAAATAGAGATGGCCATGCGGACAAGTAGGCAAAAGAATGAAAATAAAAACACTAAAAAAATGTATATTTTACATTTCGATTCGCATATTGTTCTCTATGCTCTGCTCTCTATGTTCTCACACCTACGCTCTTTGCGTTCTTTTTCGAACTGCACTCGATTTCGAAATCACTCTCACTTTGCGTTAGCTCTCTCGCTCTCAGCTTATTGCCATTGTGTGCCGTTATTTCACATCCTGCTGCTGGCTGCATTTTCTATTCCAGTTTTCTGCCATTTCCATATTCCAGACCGTCTCATGGCTCGGCTCTGCTTCGCTCCGCTCAGCTTTTGCTATGCTTTGCCTTTCCATTGGCTTGTATAGCCAATGCGGTCCACTTGCTGCTTCGCCGCCTGGCGCTGGCTTCGGTTCTCTTTTCCAGGGTCGTTTCCTTTTAGTGTTGCCTGCAGATTGTTGCATAAGCTGAAAATCATAAATTTTTCTTTTTAACATTTTTCTTTTTCTTTCTTTATTGCAGTTACGTTCTCTGTTTTTAAATATATTTTTTCGTTTATTGTAATTATTTGCCGTTATTAAGTTTTGTCACCGTTGCTTTTTTAATTATTTACTTAACGTACTGTAATTTCAACATTCTAAAAGCGTTATGAGTGTTCAGGTGGGTAAATGCGTTCCAACGAAATTTTAAATATAACTTAACACCTACTCTTACGTGAACAATCATTTTATAATAATTTAGCTACTAATTTGAATATATTTATTAAATTAAGTTTAAGTTCTTTGTTTCGTATGTTAAACGATTAAGATATGAAAATGTAACAGGGGAATGAAACTTGGTAAATCACAGGAACATGTCAAAAATGTTAACAATTAGCATTAAATTGTAGAAAAATCTTTCAGACGAACGTGTCTAAATCGCAAAACTGAGATTATTAACACTCCAATGAAAATTGTCGTTGCAATAGTCCTAATATGAACGATAAGAAACGTGTTCCCTTGGGGAACTCAATATGAAGCGCTCTTGAAAAACTGGTCCAAAACACAGATACAAATCCCAGACATGTTCTGTATTGGAAATGCATTGTGTTAACTGGTTTAAGCGCTTACCTTCAACGAGCGAATTGTATATCAATTTCGTTTTCGAGAGTTTTCTTTGACCTGCAATGTGGTTTGTGCACCTGCAGCAGTTTTCATTGGTTCTATTCTAGTTTTAGACTGGTTTAAACTGCATCTGGAGACGAGCTCACAAATCAGTTGTTACGTGTATATGCACTTTCGCTGGCTCAAAATGCTTCAATTGTAATGCAAGTCTAGTTTACACGTATTTATATTTGTACATTTATGTGTGGCAGATACTTTTGCATTGATTGAACAATTTGTCTGATGCCTGTCAATTCTTTATCTCGCTCGCCATGCATTCGATAACTGTTCGTTTTTGTATTTGTGTATATCTTTGTCTTTTTATTTAGTTGTAAATTGATATTCAAGTTCAAATGGCAAATGCTTTGCGCGACAAAGTGCGCGCTAAATGCTCAGCGCCAGAAGTCAAAAAACATTGGGGAAACCGTTGGACAGCACACAAATACAAATCAAATGAAACTAGAGATACATTTGTATCTGAGTGCTTAATTGGCAACGTTATGTAAACTTTTCTGTGCTGCCGCGACCATTGTCGCATTTTGATTTATATCCCATCCATCCTGCTGCTGTTGCTGCTCTGTTCTCTATGTCCAGTGATCACTGTCCGCACCCTAGTGTACCATCGTGTGGCGTTCTAATTGTTTGCTCAACCTCAGCTTGCTTACAGATTCACATGCTGTGTTTTTGTCAGTATTTGCAACAATTCGCAATTTAATGCTTTCAATGGCCGCGTGACGCTCGACTTTGTTTCAAATTAATCGAACCATGAACAGCTGCCCGAATCAAACAAAAGATAGCAAAAAGTCACATTTAAATTAAATTAATTTGTTTAGGAAAATATAAATTAACGACAATCTGTGGGAGCACAAAATCTAAAGCCAATATGTTAACAATTGTTTGCAATAACCTTAAACTACCACTAAGTCTACAGTTAAGTTACAGTTAATCTCTATAATTAACTTTTTTACCCTTCCCATTTAATGCAGATTGTTTAGCATACGCGAATCAGCAAATAGAAAGATCAACCAATAACTGAAAAGCAAATCTAATTCAAGAGACAAATCAATTGAGAGCCCCAAATATTAAAAGTGCGTAAGCAAAATAGATCATGTATGCACACATACATATATGTATATCATATCTATGTACATATATTTGTTAATGATCACAAACATCACGATTTATTTCATGCCCCTTTGAGAACTCAAAAGCTTATTGAACCTCCTCGAAAAATATAATAAATAAATAAGCAATGCCCGATCAATGCCAAACAAAGCGAACAATTCTGATTTTATTTTCATTTCACGTTGCCGGCATCCAACTAAGCGTCCAAATCGATTGCGACAGGTTTGTTTTGAGCGAATATACTTCTCGCTCTCACGCCATCTCTCTCTCTCCCTCTCAATATATATATATATTTATATATATATGTGTGTATTTGTCTTTCGCTCTCTTTGTTATATTACTTAGCATGCCAGATTTCATTTTGCATGAGTTTACTTTAGCCAAAAGCAAATGATTATACATACTATATGTAGAGTTATTATTTTGTGCATTATTTCGATTTTTATATTTATTTTAACAGCATTTTAATGAGTTTGGCGGCGATTCATTTTACTGATAAAGCGCTCGATTATGTGAGAGCGAATGTATTCGTAAGTGCTTTAAACTCATTGTTGACGTCAGTGCAACTATGTGGGATATATCATTTGTTGGTCACAAAAACCGCAAATCAATTCGCGTTCCAATTTATTTTTCCAAGAACATCGACACATGCGCCCTGTCTGTCGTTCCACTTTTTTAAACCTTTCATACAATTACATGATTCATTGTCCTTTTGATTGTCCTCAAACACATAAGCTTTATTGTGTTTTTGTCCATAGTTACTTAGTTATGCTCCCGTTCATAGTTACTTAGTTTTATTATTGTTATTATTAATTATTATTAATTATTAATTAATACAGCTAGTCAAAAAATTGTTTTGAAAAATTTAAAAATTCAAATTTTGTTTTTTCAAAAGAAATAAATTTTCTTGGTGTCTTATATTTTTCCAGTATATCACAGTTGCTTTTGTTTTTTAAAACATGTAAAAGAAAGAAGTACAAAATTTATCGGGTTGGACTATTGTTTAAAATAAAAAACAATTACGATAATTTTGTTCTATGTCAAAACAGTTACTTGATTAACAGTATGCTTATTTTTGTTTACAACTCCATATTAAATTTATTTATAAAATTACGTATTTAGTCATAAGTAATGTTCGATGCCATTCCATATCGTAATCAGTCCTTGATTTATGCATTTGATAATGCTTGTATTTTGTTTTGTTATTGTGTTTGTCACGTTTTGATTTGTATTTCTTCCCGTTCATCATCAATCAACATCATCAATCAAATCCAATATCAATACCAATACCAACATCAACACATGCGCAGCATGGGAGGCAGGACTCTTATCGAGTCGCCACGGTTATTGCAACCGATGACGACAATCGCACAGCCGATGGCCACTACAAGGTAAATTGCAAATTTTCCTCATACTACATACTCATGAGTTTTTGATGTATACATATTCATATAAATAAAAAGTATATATAAATATAAAGTATATTCATACTATTCACATATTCATCGATTTGTTCCAGTTATACCGATTTGTTTACTCATTTCATCTTATTACTTTATGTGCTAATTTTATTTCATTACGAATTTTCTCATTGATTTCTGTTTTTATAAACACATCGTCATTCCTTGCAATAACATTTACATTTATTTATTTATCTATACATAATTTGGGCATGCTTCCAATATTATTAACCGCTTGACATTTAAAAGAAATAATCGAAAATTCTTAAATATAGCACCGCTCTTTCAATATACTAATCACTTACATATATGTTCACCTGGGATATATACGAATTTATACTATAGTGTAGTTATTATCTGTACATATAGTAGTAGTATAGTAATCTATAATGAGATATATCCCCAGCGTTAGCCCAGCAAAAAGTTGCTAAGAAGCATAAAAGCAAAACAGAAAGATATCTTATTGTTTAGAATAGATTAGTCAGAACATTTCTTAGTGTAGATCCCAAACGAAACTAATTAAAACCAGTTATGGGCTTTTCCAAGTTATTTCTGCAAATTACAGTTGTGACGTCAGAGCACGCTAAATATAAATAAAAATTAAAATTTTACAAAACGTTGCAAGAGATCTGAGACTAGAGGCTAGACCGACGACAGCTGGCGCGTCTATATATACGAGTATAGTATATGAAAATTATTTATAATTATTTGAGGGGACTTTCTTTGCCAATTTCAATGTTTTTTTGAACTCAATGTGCATGGTGAAATAAATGTACACATAGGGATTAATTCGCAGCATAAACAAACTCAAGTGCATAAGTTTTCCATTTATTTGAAAGCCTTTTGAATACAGTTTTGTTTTAATTTGTTAGTGTTTTTTTTTGTTTTGTTATTTGTTTTTATAGTATGTATAGAGAGATGTGTAGGCAGAATTTGTTTGTGGCATTTGTTTTCAACATTTTCATTCATTTTACGTGACATTCACATTCACAATTGGCGCGATTTGCGCGCGACTAAAATCGCCACTTGGCATTCTGCATGTATTAAACTTGTAGTTGTTGTGTTTCGCTTAGATTAGGAGCAATCAATGCGAATATTCTCACGCTCGCTGCTTGTGTTCAATAACGGGTATTCGCATTTAGACCCATTAACGATCCAAGTAAGAACTCATTACAGATCTATTAAAATATCGACAGTATAAGTATGTATGTAAATATTTGGTAAATGGTAAGTTGTGAAACTGTGATCCCAATATATCTTTATCGGTTAAGAGCTTAAGATTAAATGGCATAATAATAATTCTTTATAAAAAAAAGCACTCTTTAATATTCACTTGCAAGGGGAGCTTTATATTGAGGCATAACACAACGGTAAATGGCATGAAGTAAATCGATTTTTGTGTGTTGGGTTTTTGGGTCAATCGCTGCACTTGCTTCAAAGTCCAGTAACTAATATTTACTTTTCTTTTTTTTGTAAAACATCTTAATGTTCATAGTCAAGACGCAAGATGCCGGCCAAAGCAGTTAATAAGAAAGAGAATTTAGATGATCTCAAACAGGAGTTGGACATCGACCATCATAAAATCTCTCCTGAGGAGATGTATCAGCGTTTTCAGACACATCCCGAAAATGTAAGTCCCATCAAGTAATATTTCTAGACTTGTATGGTCAATAACTAAATTTGATTGGTTTTACTTGTTATTTGTGCAGGGTCTGAGTCACGCTAAGGCTAAGGAGAATTTGGAGCGAGATGGTCCCAATGCGCTTACACCGCCCAAGCAGACACCCGAGTGGGTGAAGTTCTGCAAGAATCTATTCGGTGGCTTCGCCATGCTGCTGTGGATCGGTGCTATTCTTTGTTTCGTGGCCTATTCGATTCAGGCCACCACCAGCGAGGAGCCAGCCGATGACAACTTGTATCTAGGTATTGTACTTTCCGCTGTCGTCATTGTGACAGGCATTTTCTCCTACTACCAGGTGAGTCTCTTCAGCAATCCCTTTTTCGTGACAAGTATTTGAAGACTTAACATTTGATGTTGCTTCTGCAGGAATCGAAAAGTTCCAAGATCATGGAGTCGTTCAAGAACATGGTGCCCCAATTTGCCACTGTTATCCGCGAAGGCGAGAAACTCACGCTGCGCGCCGAGGATCTCGTGTTGGGCGATGTGGTTGAAGTCAAGTTCGGTGATCGTATTCCCGCCGATATTCGCATCATTGAGGCGCGTAACTTTAAGGTGGACAACTCCTCGTTGACTGGTGAATCGGAGCCGCAGTCCCGTGGCGCTGAGTTCACACACGAGAATCCCCTGGAGACTAAGAACTTGGCCTTTTTCTCGACCAACGCCGTTGAGGGTACTGCAAAGGGTGTTGTCATCAGCTGTGGTGATCACACTGTAATGGGTCGTATTGCTGGCTTGGCTTCCGGTCTGGACACCGGTGAGACTCCAATTGCCAAGGAAATCCATCATTTTATTCATCTGATTACCGGCGTCGCTGTATTCCTCGGCGTAACCTTCTTTGTGATTGCCTTCATTTTGGGCTACCACTGGCTCGATGCTGTCATCTTCCTTATCGGTATTATTGTGGCCAACGTGCCTGAGGGTCTACTGGCCACTGTCACTGTGTGCCTGACCCTGACCGCCAAGCGTATGGCATCGAAGAACTGTTTGGTGAAGAATTTGGAAGCCGTCGAAACTCTGGGATCCACCTCAACCATTTGCTCTGATAAGACCGGCACACTCACTCAGAACCGTATGACAGTCGCTCATATGTGGTTCGATAACCAAATCATTGAAGCCGACACAACTGAGGATCAGTCGGGTGTTCAATACGATAGAACCAGCCCTGGATTCAAGGCGCTCTCTCGCATTGCCACTCTCTGTAACCGTGCCGAATTCAAAGGTGGCCAGGACGGTGTGCCAATTCTTAAGAAGGAAGTCAGCGGTGATGCCTCCGAGGCTGCTCTGCTCAAGTGCATGGAACTGGCCCTTGGCGATGTGATGAACATACGCAAACGCAACAAGAAGACTGCCGAGGTGCCATTCAACTCCACCAACAAGTATCAGGTGTCCATTCACGAAAACGAGGATCCAAATGATCCCCGCTATCTACTGGTCATGAAGGGTGCTCCCGAGCGTATTCTCGAACGTTGCTCGACCATTTTCATCAACGGCAAGGAGAAGGTGCTGGACGAGGAAATGAAGGAGGCTTTCAACAACGCCTACATGGAGCTCGGAGGTCTTGGTGAACGTGTGCTCGGCTTCTGTGATTTTATGCTGCCCTCTGACAAATACCCAACCGGCTTTAAGTTCAACACCGATGATGTTAACTTCCCCATTGATAATCTGCGTTTTGTTGGTCTCATGTCCATGATTGATCCCCCACGTGCTGCTGTGCCCGATGCTGTTGCCAAGTGCCGTTCGGCTGGTATTAAAGTCATCATGGTTACCGGCGATCATCCAATTACTGCCAAAGCTATTGCTAAATCCGTCGGCATCATTTCTGAGGGTAACGAGACCATTGAGGATATCGCACAGCGCCTCAACATCCCCATCTCTGAGGTTAATCCACGCGAAGCCAAGGCTGCTGTTGTGCACGGCGCTGAGCTGCGCGATGTCTCCGATGAGCAACTGGATGAGATCTTGCGCTATCACACTGAAATTGTCTTTGCTCGTACCTCGCCCCAGCAGAAGCTCATCATTGTCGAGGGTTGCCAGCGCATGGGAGCCATTGTGGCTGTCACTGGTGATGGTGTAAACGATTCTCCTGCCCTGAAGAAAGCGGACATTGGTGTTGCTATGGGTATCGCCGGTTCTGATGTATCCAAGCAGGTGCGTTCTTTAAAAATGTCTACCACTCGGATCATTGTTTAATTTATTGCTGTTCCATGTCGCTGTGCAGGCTGCTGATATGATCCTGTTGGACGACAACTTTGCCTCCATTGTGACTGGTGTTGAGGAAGGTCGTTTGATCTTTGACAATCTGAAGAAGTCCATTGCCTACACTCTTACCTCTAACATACCCGAAATCTCACCATTCTTGGCTTTCATTCTGTGCGACATACCACTGCCATTGGGTACAGTAACCATTCTGTGCATCGATTTGGGCACTGACATGGTAAGTTGACCTCCATCCTATTTAGAGAAACCTTCCTAAACTAATGTTAACTGTGTACATTAAGACATTAAGCAAGTTAATTGTAATTCAAAAGTCAAGTCGTGTCAGATCTTATCGTAGTTCGTTAAGTATCACTCCTATAACTTGTATAAATTGTATAATTTAAATGAATTGCAATTGCAATTGTGATTGTGCTGCCTGCCTTGTGGCGCACAGATACCAGCGATATCGCTGGCCTACGAGGGACCCGAAGCGGACATTATGAAGCGACGTCCACGCAATCCTGAGGTGGATAATCTTGTCAACGAGAGGTAAACACAGCGCTCCAAAATGTACGCTGGATTAGGCTCGGATTGCAGATCGCGTTTAGCAGTTTGCAGTTTTAGGCTACACTTGTAGTATAAGTACTCTTTTCATCTATGTATTTAATTATCTCTCTTAATAGACTTGAACACTATATTTTTCTTATGTACTTGTAATTTCGAATTGCAATCGATCGTCCAAGCAATCCAATACCATAAACTTGACCTGTATTCGTACGAACCCAATATTGAATTGTAAAACGTTTTGCTAATGTTACCACCTGCAATAATCCAATACTAGGTGCCAGCCATATCATTGGCCTACGAACACGCTGAAGCCGATATTATGAAGCGTCCGCCACGTGACCCATTCAACGATAAATTAGTGAACTCAAGGTGCCAATCAAGTCAATTTCTACTAAACACACATGCATACTAAACACACTCACAACACAAATACATACATACATACATGAACACTAACGTTGCCACTTAAAGAAATAACTTAAATACGCGTGCAGCGATTTAGCTGCAACTTCATATAAACTATAACTAATCGATGTCTGTGTATGTGGCTGGATTGTAATTAGCATAAGCGTAAATCAATGCAACAAAACAAAGAAAAAACCACAAATAATAATACTTACTTGCTATACGAAAGCCGCGCAAGCAACTAACTAACAAGTCGTTCCATATTTATGGTTTACAACTACTTCTACTAAGATTATTAATCATTATTTAAATTTCTTCACCAACATCTGTGTATCATTCTTGTAACATACTATCTGACTAAGATGATCCATCTGTCCCATTCACTTCATGCATACATACATTAACATTTGCCATTGTGTACATTTTCAATCATCATCAATGATTTATTTATTCTGTTCATCTATTCATTCTGTTTTGTATCATAAGTTATTTCAATTGGCACAAAACTACACACTCACATTATGCCTTTGTGTAAATGGATAAAAGTACCACAACAAATAATAAGAACATTACTTAAAATCGCCTCTATTAAAAACTCTCTAAATGTTAATTGGTGTGCGTTGTACTTGTTTCATTTACTTCACCTCACCGAATCGTTCTAAAAGTTATTTTGTTGCTGTTGTGTAACTTTAATTACGTTACGAATCAACCCCAACAAATCCACCGTCCTTGTTTTTCCACCAATTAAATTGGCATTAACTGATTTTGTTCTGAATTTTAAGTTCCGAAACCCAAAAAATATAAGAAGATAAATAACCTTGCAAAATGTTTCAAGTATCTGTATTGGCATTTATCCTAGCTCCAGCAAAATTACCAAAATTAACTGCACACAAATCGTAGCCATTTACAAAACTGTACTTAGTATAACCTAAAATGAAGAAAAGTTATTATTTAAGTTAATACTAATTTCCATTGCTTAACGTTTCAGTTATTTAAGTTTGTACACAATACTTATGTCTTTACCACTCTTAACACAACTATTTTACCAGTTAATTAAGTTTATTTGTAAGACAGATCTTAAGTCGAAATTAATGTCGATTATTAGTTGTTAAGTTATTTATAGTGTCAACGATTCTCCTCAGCAGTACTAATGGATTTGAAGTCCAGCAGCTCCTACATCCTCGTTGTCTATTTGTTGTATTTCAAGAAAGAGACTGACAGTTAGAAAACATATTCTGCCCATAATTTATCATATTTATTTTCAATTTATTTTTCCCACTACGGTAAACGCTTGCACACATAGGTGCCAGCCATTTCCTTAGCCTATGAGACGGCTGAATCCGATATTATGAAACGCCAGCCCAGGAATCCCTTTCAAGATAAGCTGGTCAACGAAAGGTAAAGTTTTTCTTTGTGATACCCGACAAAAAAAAAGCTATCTAAAAAATATCAAGAAAAGCAAAGAAAAACAAACACACATAACATTCAAAAAGTAAAAAGTAAAAGTGAAGTCAAAGTAAACTTTTATTATTCATATTTTGTGCAATTACAGCAATATGATTTTTGATCTTCACACATATTCTAAGCAAATGTAATTCATAATCAATAATGAAATGCAATTTAAATTTCGAACAAAGTAAATTTGCGGTATACATTTTCGGTCAATGACTTTAAAGCAAAGTACGCTTTCTTAATAAAGAAATTTCTTCGAACTCTCTTGTCTAACTACTAAACTAAAATCTAATATCTTTTCAAATTAGCTTAAACTATTTTTTAGCTAATTTACTTTTGACATTTTGGTTAAGAGTTGCTTTAGTCTTTGCATTTTTTATTTAAGTTCTTCAAAAATGCATTATCTATTTCGATATATGTTATGTGTCTTAAGTTTCTGTATTATTTTCTTTACTATTGGAAGGTTTTCTTGAATTCTATTTAATTTTCTGTTATTTGTTATATGTTTTTTTATGTCTATCCTACTATGTTTTCTTCAACTTTTTAAATGTTTCGACATCAGCTAGTGTATCGTTTAGACTTTGAACTTAATTAACGTAATGTTGGAATTTTTTTTAATACTTTTATAAACTTTCTAATCTCCGCTTCGAAACAATTTAAATGATTGACTTCGATTCAAATCATTTTCAAGTTTACTAATATACTTTCAGACATTTTGCTCTTTAGCAACAGAATTGATTAATCACTGGGTGATAGGCCCAATAAATATATTTATAGTGTTTTTTTTGAGAATTTCTCTATTTTTGTTCTTTTTATTTAAATATTTTCTCTGTTTTTTTATTATAATTGTTGTAAATTGCGCTCTTCATATTATAAAAATGCAATGATTTAATATATATATACAACTTATATGCGCATACTCGTATTAAATACTATTCTATATAGCAAGATTTTAATCATGTTATTTCAATTAATTTATTTACAAATTCTTAACTTATCTATCTAACTAACTAGTAAAAAAATCAATACAAAATGAATACAAAGAAAAACTATTTGTTGTTGCGAACTATCGATTGATTGATCTCTTCAAAGCAAGAAAGAAAAGACCCTAAAACAATGTAATTGATGCACTTGAAAAAATACACTCGGAAAACTGGAAATGCGCCTCCACTTTCGACAACTTTCGTCGACCACTTAGCTTATACCTTAAGACAAAATCACAAGAAATAATTTGAATTTGGCGTGCCTTCTTATGCTTCATTTTGGTCTCTCTTGTAATCTTAGTTAACTACTTCGGTACTCCAACAATTCTAACTCTTTCTAATGCCCTATGTTTTCTTTGCTTGTAACACTCATTATTACTATAAACGCCTGTTATAACTTAAAAAAATCTGTGTGACTTTTGTGTCTCTGCAGAAGTTCATATTATTTTACCATAACTCAAGTCTATTTAGAAGGTAAGTGAAGTTGACTACGTTGTTTCGCCATCCACCCAACTGAAACACGAATCTCTTGACTTGTTCTGGAGCCCACATCCATTTCATCGCTGAGCGTGTTTTTAGCTCTCCTACCTCTCTCGTACATAATTGTTGTTAAATACGATCGAGAATTTCACTCTCTAAGATCTAATAACTTACCTTATGCTAGAGCGGATCTAACTATACATACATATATTTAGTGAGTCTATATTATATTTAAAATTGTGGATTTTTTTTCAAATACTTACTTAAAATTAACTACTGTATCTTGAATTTATTGCATTCCTAGCAGTTGTTCACCTGCCATTTACAGTACATATGAGTACTTATATGAGTAAATCTAGTTAGTCATTTATACTCATCAAACACATGTTTATCATCACTCAGTCATTGAAAACAATACTTATGATGTGTCTTTTTTCCAATCGCTCAATCAGTCAATCAATCGCCTCAAACATTCATAAAACTTGTTTTTGATTTGTAGTGATCCAATCCATATCGAAACAATCACATAAATTTATGGCCATTTCAAACTGGCACAAGTCTTCTCTAGTCTTTATATACTATATTTATATATATTCTAATTATATATCAAACAATTTAGTGCAAGTTAAGCTCTAAGCAAACTCTATATTACAATATATCCTATTCTTATGTGCTCCTCTGTATAACGGAACAAGTTTTGTTACTTGGGTGCTAATCTTTGCTCTCCAGTGTAGTTATAGCTTCTTAAGTACGCAGGAGCTAATTACGTGTACAACTGCAACAAAAACAACAACAACAACTACAAACACAACTACAAATATAATATTAACTTTTCTATATCAACATCAAGCAGAGATGTAACAACTTGACACGCTCTCTTTAACACTGTGTAACGCTCTATACACCCTTTTCTATCTAAGTACCTACTATTATATTTAACTTTAACAATAACAACAAAAGAAAATAAGCAACTATCGTATCGAATATTAATTAGTATATAACAAGTATTTATTATGTACTATACTATAGCAAGAGATTATTCGTCAACTTTAACGAGATTTTCCTTTCCATATTTTCCCCCACAATTTTTTTTCCACTTTTATTATGTCTTTCTTTTTGATTCAAATCAAAATAACGCACATAAATAAATAACAAAAAATGCAATAAATGATAAACCAAAATAATACTGATTAAAAACGTTATAATGAACGCTATTATACCGCAAGATACCGGCCATTTCACTCGCTTATGAGCAAGCCGAGAGCGATATTATGAAGCGTCAGCCGAGAGATCCATACCGCGACAACTTGGTGAACCGCAGGTCAGGACAAATCTAACGATAAGGTTTAATCCAAAAAAAAAAAAAAAAAAAACCAAAAGAGTTGTTTACTTTTAGTTGTTTAGTTACAAATACTAGAAAATGAACAAACATGCAACCATCTTATATTTAACCTTTTCAATTTGACCTTTATTTGAGTTGTGTGCGTCGCATACCTCTTTCCACAATTTGGCCAGTAATCAAATATTTAATTTCAAATTTAAACACACCCAAAATAATAGTGCAACTAAAAAAGAAAAGTTAAACGAAAATTCGACTGTTTGTTCGTTTGCTGATGCATAATATTTTTTTGTGGGTTTGTTTTCATCTCTTCAGATTTTTCTTCTATAAAAAAACACAAATAAAGATTTTTGCGTTTCTATCTTGTCTTAAAGATTTTAATTTTTAGTATGTACATTTGTATTGTTTTCTTCGTGTCATTTGATCTCTCAATGTGGAATGAAAATTTTTGAAAATTTTATTCGAATATCAATTGTATTATCTAAATTCTAAAAAAAAACCTTCTAAATTTTTGTGTTTAAAAAAAAAAACATAAAACGTACCCTTTTGTGTCTGTCTTTATTTTTTGGTATTACCAGATATTTAAATCAATGTGCATCAATGTTTGTGTGTTAGTCGCACAATCTTCAATTATTTGACACAAATGACACTCGATTTGTGTATACTCCAACATATAGTCTTTATATAGTCGTTGGACCCAATGCTCAACTCTTCTGTTGTAGTCGCAACGCTAAAAACCTCGCTTTAGCCATTCTTTTGGGTCATGCCTCTGGCCAAACAAAACAACATGAAACACACGTACACACAGACAAATACACATACACACAGTGACAAGAAGACTTTTGATAATCATTTTCATAGATATAAACTTAGTGAAAGAATCAAAAGACAAGAAACAAGAACAAAATTAACACAAATCAAAGCTTTCTGCTCCGTTACTTTTTAGCCCAGTTAGTGCGTTACTTGTAGTTGAGTTTGTTTGAATCAATAAGCAACAAAAAACAAAACAAAAAATAATCTTAAAAATTGCTTCAGTTGTGTTCTACGTAGATATTACACTCATAATCCACATATATCAATCAATATCAAAATCTCAATCTGTGGGCCAAGTCTGGTTCCAAGTGTCGATGGGCAACAATGTCGCAGTAAGTCTCAATGTGGGCTCGGTTCTAATCAACATAAAAGCTACGAGAACAACGACAATGGATTTTCTCTTAATATATTAAATTTTATAAAAATAATTATTATTTTTAAGTATATGTACTATGTATGTATGTTATTTCTATTGTTTGGATTACATTTCGAATGATTCTCCAATTTTATGTTTATATGTAAGTTCCCATTTGTTAATTTACTTTAAGTTGATTTCTTTAAAATTACTTCTTTAAACGTAAGTAAATGATAAAATGGTTAAATAACCAAAAACAGTTTACTGTATTTGCTTGCTCTCTGTTATGTGCTTTTAGTTTTGTATACACAATTGCATGTTTACCTGTATATATGTATATATAGATAAATTGATAATAGCTGCTGCATGTTAATAATCCACCACCCACCCAAACTAACAATATGAACTTTGCTTTTCACCTCATCTTAATAAAAGATGACAAAAAACAAACAAAGAGATCGAATCTTTGCTCTTTCACGCTTACACTGAACGCGCGCTATTGAAAACAAAAAACTAAAAGAATTTGCTTAAAACACAATCCACGCTATATAATGTAAAGTCTAACACCTTAAAATCAAAATAAGAGAAAAAACATTCATATGCTTAAAAAAACCTTAACGAAACTTTCATCAATGAGCTTAAAAGTATTGCGGCAAATATTAAGTATAACTAACTAAACCTTTTCTGTGTTCTAGCTTAAGGAACAACTGCACGATTAGAGCTGCAGCCATGTTGGTTCAGGGTTTTTGTCAACTTTCTTTAACGTGATAAAAACTATCTTGCAAATTTAAGCTTCCTCTTCTACTTTCTATCTGTGATTCTTCCTTTAAAATGTTTCCTTACTGTTTCCATTTTCTTGGGTTGCAAAAACCTTGATCCACTACAAACCTTAGCTCAATCTTTTGTATGCCCGATGCTTTAAACTCTTGAAGCTGTAACGAGTGTCTTGCATTCAGAAAAAAATTAACGAAAAGACATCAACAATTACCACACAAAAGAATTAAAAAATTAATTTATAAAGCATATCATTGAGTACGGTCTAACAAATTTGTATGCCTTTCTATTCTGCCCTTTGAACTGATATAAACAGATTGATTTCCATGGCCTATGGACAAATTGGCATGATCCAAGCTGCTGCCGGATTCTTTGTGTATTTTGTCATTATGGCTGAGAACGGTTTCCTGCCAACGAAACTGTTTGGCATCCGTAAGATGTGGGACTCCAAGGCAGTTAACGATCTAACTGACTCGTACGGTCAGGAATGGGTAAGATTATCCGCCTGAATATATATCATAATCAACATTCCTCCATTCCAAATTGTTTTTTTGTCGGTAGACCTATCGCGATCGCAAGACTTTGGAATACACCTGCCACACTGCCTTCTTCATTTCGATTGTGGTTGTGCAATGGGCCGATTTGATCATCTGTAAGACGCGCCGAAACTCCATCTTCCACCAGGGCATGCGCAATTGGGCCTTGAACTTTGGCCTTGTTTTCGAAACAGTTCTTGCTGCCTTCCTGTCATACTGCCCCGGCATGGACAAGGGTCTGCGCATGTACCCCCTGAAGTAAGTTATAAATAATTTTTAAAATTTTTTGATTACTTACATTCATATTATTCTTGTGTTTTCCTACAGACTTGTCTGGTGGTTCCCAGCCATTCCATTTATGTTGGCCATCTTTATCTATGATGAGACACGTCGTTTCTACTTGCGTCGCAACCCTGGTGGCTGGTTGGAGCAGGAGACATACTATTAAACACCTACACACAGCCACGCCCACAACTACACCGACAAACACACACATCTACACCTACAAACACAGAATACTACACAGATTCAGCAAAAGCAACAAATAGTAATTGTTTATTTACCACAAAGTGCAACCACAGCGAACACAGTTATCTGTGTGGCTGGCTACGTCGAAAACAACTGCAAAAACTGTAATTGCAACAACAAGAGCAAAAGCTACAGCATAAAACATATTGCAATATGTTTTAGAATTTTAATTTAATTATTTAAAGTAAAGAAACAAACAAAAAATATAAGAAAGAAAACAAAAATGCAAGCGATAATTATTTTAAACGTTTAAGTAAATTTAAATTATAAAATAAAGCTATAAATAAGATTTAAATAAAAATAAAGTAAAAACTTTCAACAAAAAACAAAAACCAAGAAACAAAATTTCGAAATAATAACAAGAAGAACCCCACAAGCAACTTAGCAAACAATAACCTAACAACAAAGTTTTTAGTAAAATTATTTAACAAATGGCATTAACAACAACAATATTCAAGTAAACGATGACAAAACCAAAACATAAACAACGCAAACAGCGCAAAGAAACAAAAGCAAAGCTAAAGCGCAACTAAATTTAATAGTATTTACACACCTACATATACACACATACATACACACCCACAAACAACGCATGAAGAGACAAATTATATAAGAAGTTTAGAAAAATTAAAAACTAAAACGAAAATTTTGACAACAAAAATAAAAAAGAAGAATAAATTAGCGTAGTTACAAAATAAGCAGAGAAGAAGCGAATATAAACAAGAAATAAACAAACAACAACAAAATAAAAAACAACATTACTTTCAAAATATTTGTGAGGCGACCGTGAAAGCGAATGCAAAAATGAATAAATAAATAAAAGAATAAAAGTAATTATAATAACAAAGAGGCAACAAAATTATTATAATTGTTTATATATATATATACATATATTATATGGAAAAATTGATTATATATATGGAGCTATACAATACTTACACCAAAAACGATAACAAACTCTACCAACCGGCGAGAGAGAGAGAGGAGTGCGGCATAGAGCCAAATGAGGAGAACCTTCGGCTTCTGTCAGAGGAAGAGAGAGAACGCCATGGAAGCTGCTAACATTTTGTTATATAACATATGAGTAAAAGTTTATAAAAGCCATTAAACATAACATGTAATATTGTTCTTTATGTGCATTTTAAGGCCAAGCACACACACACGAACATACACTCATTTGGGTGCTTGGGTGGCAAGCATAGGCTCAAATATATGTCTGTGTGTGTGTATGCAACCACGCCCACAAAATGAATGTTTGTAACGTTTTACACGGCACTGCGACCCACAACGGGACGACAAGCCCAAGGCAGTAGCTAACAGTATTGTGTTTTTGTATAACTTTCGCTTTTCACACACACAAAGACACCCCCTCCCACACAAACTCACTCTCACATACTGATTAGCGACTAAATAAATAGTTGGCAATAAAAGTCGCAATGCGTTCAGTACGGTTTTAATACAAAAGGTCAACAATTCGACCGCTGTTGACTAATTGAAAATTTGTGAAAAATGTGAAAAGAGTTCAATCTGTCAGTTAGTCACACCCACAAGTCACATACACAATTGCAGAGACATAAATCCGCCGCTGCTTTTCAATCTGTTATCTTTTTATTATGATTTAGTGATGTTTTAATGACCATTGACATTGAAATAAATGATACTGATTGCATTATGGCATGTTAGTTATGACAAACAAAACAAAATTATTATTAGTTGTTAACAAATTATATTGAATAATAATAATATTAATAACGATGTTCATAACCATGAATGTTGTTGCTATGAAAGTGAAACTAAGCTAAAACGAATACAAAAACAAAAACCATATAAATGCATAATGTGAACAACAAATATTTATAAAGAAAGTAAAACCATTCTATAAACGTTTGAAGCTATAACGATAACTTGAATAATTTGTCAAAAAACAAGCAGAAAACTACAAATTTGCATACGATATAAAGTGTAACAACAACAACAAAACCAAAAACATGAGAATAAACATTTTTAATTTTTTGTTCTTTCGCCCTCCGCTGTAAATGTATTTGTAGATTTAAACAATGATTAAATTAAAAAACTAAATAAATAAAACTTAAAAAAAACACAAAAATTGTTTTTATTGTTTCTATGAAATTTGGGAGGTTGAATAATAAATGGGCAATTCTCCAGAAATGTCAACCGCAGCCATAAACGTAAAATTGATCTTAAACTCACATCTTGTGAAATTTTCTTTCAGAAGCATTTTCCAGTTAAAACATTTTACACATAAATTAGTTCATTAGTTTGAGCATACTGACTGCATTTTTAAATAAATTAAGATTTCCATATTTTTACCTGTTTTGCCAAAAGTTGACTTCCAAAATGAAGTATTTGTATTTAATTGTATCAAATTTAATAAAAAAAACTAAAAACTAAATCAAGCAAAAAACATTATTAACAAATATCAATATATAATATTTGAAAATTAATTGCTTCAAAATATTCGTTCACGTTTCGCTGAAATCAGTATTTGAACTGATCGCCGATATAACAACTTCTTTTTGAGTTGCGTGCGAATGCGTTGGTTTATTGAAATTTTTTTTGAAAACGAACAATTGCCCAAAATCCACCTAAGCACCAATTATAGTGCTAATCAAGACCTATAAGTTTCGCCTTATGTCACAATAATGTCTTGGAATATGTTTTTTCACTTTGAATGCGTACGAATGTCGCATTCGACATTAGAGAATTATCCATATCTTTCAAAAGCTAATAGTTTTATCTTACGGAGAATAGTAAATTAAACTCTCAGTTCAGCAATTTTGCATCAATGCATGATGCTTAATCAATTCGGAGGACAAATAACGACTGACATGTCCAACAATGAGCTATGGGAATATGTCACATGCTACAAACGTTTTTTTGCATATAAATTGCAGAGAATTTTTTGTGTGGTCCAAATCAAAGTAATCCATCAATATGTGTAGTTTTGTTACGAGTTTCGGATTCTAATTCGGTTTAATGATTCGCTGAAACCAAGAACCTAGATTCATATCATGGTCAACTTGTTTCTACTATATATGATTATTATGATTTTTTTTTAGAGAATAACAAAACTGAACCGATTTGGTTGAGATTGTCTCTGTTTTTTATCCAAATAAGGCAAAAATGTCAAAATTATTATTAATATTATTATAGAGTCGAAATTCACTAACTCGAATTTTCTCTAACTCGAATAAAATTGAGTGGCAATAGCGTTTACTGAGCAAATTTCAAGCAGTTCTGATTCCGTAACTCAAACTTCCATAAGTCGAATTTCTCCATAACTCTAGCAAAAACAAGGGCACGTGCTTCTGTAAGTCGAATTTTTCGAAGAAATCACAAATAAGTTGCGTTTTATTATCTCTGATTTAGTGGAAACTATTTAAAGCGAAGCCGAAAATGAAGACGAAAGCTCGGTGGAGGATAATATTTCCCAGCCCTCCATGAGCGATGTAGAAAACGCTTTATTTGCAAACTAGTAACTTTACAAGTGATGATCACTCCATGATCTTAAACTAACTTTAAGCCCATATTATTTTTTAGAAAATAACATAAAAAAAATATTTATCAGACTCTAATTTCCGATTTTTTAAATTCTGTTTAGCTTGAAGAATAAGAGAAAATTTGAAGTTAAAGTATAGTAATGTAAGAGAAAAAGCAATTTAAAGTGTATGAATTTTTGTAACTAATTTCTGATTTTATTTGTTTTGTTTAACTTTATCGATAAAAAAAATGTAACAGCTTGCAATTTAAATATATATAAGTTTGTTGTAACTAGTTTCAGACTTTTTATTTTTTAAGTAAGCTTGTAAGCCCTACAAGATAAAAAACAAATTAAAAAGATCTTAATTTAACATGAATAAATTGTAGTTTCTTTTAATAAACCTAAAAATAAAAATTCCATAACTGGAAGTCTCCATAAATTTAATTTTTTCTTTGGATAATGGTGATGCAAGTTAGGGAAGTTCGATTAAATTAAATTTGAAAATCAACTTATATAAGTGATAATTATATAACAAATTATAAAACTATATACACTGATTTATTAATTAAAAATTATTTATACACTATAAATAATAAGGAAACTGAAGAATTTAAAATTTCGAACTATAAGAAATAATTATAGATTGTTCTTAAATATATTGTAGAAACCTTGAACATTTTGGTAAGATTCGGATCGTTTCATTTTCTAATCCTACAAAATGAATTAAATAAACATTTTTAGCATTTTAAGAACCCATCTTAAGATATTAATTTTATCTTACATTTTAAATTTATTTAAAATTAATTTCAAATAAAAAATATAAATTAAAAAAATTTAAATTAACTTAAAATGCTTACCATTAATATAATTAATTTTTTGTCCGAAGCGAAACTCTTGCCTAAAGTTTCTGCTCGAGTTTGAGGGTTAGATCATTTTAAAAGTTCAGTTCATGATCCGCATCGAGTAATCCGAATTGCCCGAATCGAACAGGTTCTGTTTGCATAAACAGAATTGCTTAGCTCTCGTGCAGCGTATCAGATCGAAAATGCCGCAACAAAGTAGCGCACAAAATAAAAATGAGCGAGACCTCTTTTCCAATAGACTTAACACGGGCGTCAAAAACTTGCGCGCTTGCTTGTCTAAGAAATAGTGGCAGTGGGGGAGGAAGAGCTCCTGCCCACGCCGCTATTCCTGCCTGCAACCCAAAAGCGAAATTTCACCCCATCCCAGCAGAGTTTTATAGATACACCCACCCACACACACAAACACACACAATTACCACAATGCGCCACAGCCACTGCTGCATTGAGCGCGACTGAGTTCTGGAGACGAGAAAGTGAGAGATAGAGAGAGAGAGAGAGAGAGCTCAATACTGTTATCGCTAGCCGTGTTCCATTCCCAAATCGTTTCTTATCCTGTGCGGCTCTTGGCTTGTTATCTATGGCGGCGTTTCATGCTCATGCGTCCCACCGCTGCGAAACGAAGCGACTTCGGCTATGCCGACAGAGACACCGATTCGTTGGGCACTCGGCCAATGGGTTATTCGGTTAAACCTTCGGCATTTCACATCGACATCGACAGCGACAGCGATAGTCTTTCATTATCCGGCGAACGAGCGTGTTACGTTTTCGCATGCTACGCATCGAACAACGCAGCCAACAACAACAACAACAGCAAATACATTAACCAACAGCAACAACAATAACAATTAGAAGGAGAACAAACGAAAAAGCCGTTAGCTGCGCTCTGCTATTTTTAGTGCCGAACTTTTCGAGTGTTTTACTATTTTTACTACAGTTCGACGCACATACTATACACACACACACGCACTCACCAAGAGAAACAACAACAAAATCAACAATAATAATAAAAGCAAGTACAATTTGCACTGCAATTGTGACTGCAGAAATTTGTTTGATAAGAAGCAGAAGGCACTTATTAAGAAAATTTGAAATATAATTTGCTATTAGCTCTTCCATAATTAAAAAAGTGTTTGACAAGTGTTTGTGTGAACAAAAAGAGCAACGGGAATAGCAACAACAACAATAACAAAAACAACTGCATCAGCGTGCAACCGAAACTAGGCTAAATAGCCTTGCATACTTTTGGGATCACACACACATACATATACTACGCACATAGGAGACTCACGCTCAGTCAGACATCGGGAGACAGAGCGGAACACGGACGCGGACACGGACACAGGTCGGCGACATTTGAACCTGCTGACCGACAGGCCGTTCTCTTGGCTGTGGTTGCCAGAGTTTTATGTTATTTTTTGGCAACGTGAGATGAGAAATGTGCAATAACACGCCAACAACAATAGCAACAGCAACTGTGCAGCAAATTTGAGCAAACCACAGCATACAAAGAAGACAGCACACGAATAGACGCAAAGAAAGAGTTCACTGCTGCTGCTGTATGTGTATTTGTATGTGTAAGTGTATGTGTATGTTTCCGTGTGTGTGTGGTGCAGTGGTGGTGCAGTAGTGCAGTTCAACAGCCCCCGGGCACTGAAAATTCGTTGGCTAAAACTGTAACTGTAACTGAAACTGAAACTGAAGCTGAAGCTGCATCTGAATCTGGTGCCGGGCTGCAATTCGTAAGCGTTCGCCTTTTGCCTCGTCCCGGCTTCGTGTGCGTTGGTGCATTTGTGTGTGCGCGTTGTGCGGTGTGTGTGCCTCTCTGTGTTCGTGTGTGTGTGTACTCTGCAGCAGCCACCGCAGCTTTGCAGCAACGAAAATTGTGTCAGCATCAGCAGCGACAGCGACAGCAGCAGCAGCAGCGGCAGCAATAGCATCAGCTTCTGCAGCCGGCCGTCCGGCCGTGTGGCGCCTTCGATGTTCAGCTACCGGTAATTTATGCAATGTTATACGTTATACGACTATGTATCAGCTACCATCTAGTTACAGCTGGCTGGACTTATGTATCACCTTCGATAACACAATAACGAATATTACGCATACGCCTGGGCTTACCTTGGCAACGCTGCCCCATAGCGTTGGGCGCGTGACAGTTGCGGGTTTTGTTATTGTTGTTTCTAATGTTGTTTGTTATCGATTAAGCTTAGTCGATTCTCTAGGTCGCTTTGTCTTTGCCTTTGTCTTTGTCCTTCCATTCCCCTCTTTGTGTGTGTGTGTGTGTGTGTGTGCGTGTCACACACACTGCAAATTAGTTGCTTTACCTCTAGGTTGCAAGTTTATGAATGCAACGGACGCTTCTTTGACGACCGCCAACGCATTGTCTTTCACAGGCCATTGTGTTGACTAATTGTAGCTGCAGCTTCAACACAATGCAACTCAACAGAAGGCAGCAAAACTCTATTCGAACTTCGAGTTGAACGAGATCTTGACACAGCTCAAATCTTGATAATTTCCACTCGACTTCGAATTGCTTAATATTTGCACAAATTTCACACTATTTTAAAATTTACCATTTATTATTTTCTTTCAGTATCAAAAATAGTATTTAATTATAATGAATTAAGTTTGGTTGCTTTAAAAAATTAGATATTCTTTTATTTAGTTATATTATATAACTAAAATAAGAGGAAAGTGACGGAACATTATCTTCGGGACGCCGAGGATTTGATATCCTTGTAGAGTCCTGTGAGCTTGGCAAAGATATATTCAGAAAGTTGTACATTTTTTTTTTTTTAGTTTTTTATGTTAGTGGACTGTATTTTATTACTGTGGAGTTGCCACAAATAGAACAGTTTCAATTCGAAGGGTATTATTGTTAAATTAAGAAAGTGTGATGGTAAAATGGATCGCCTCAACAATAAAAAAGTCAAAAAAGCAGCAAATTTTTGATCTATCTAAAAAAAATCTTATGGAACCCCGAAAATAAAATATTTCCTAAAAACCAAGTGAAAAACCGTTCTTGAATCTATATTTTATACTTGGCTTAAGAGTACCGTAGTTCTGACAGAAAAAATAATATTGAATAATTGGATATAAAATTGGCAAACTATTGACGAATAAAATAGTTTTTGTTGTGCAAATTTAAACCAAGTCTCGACCCAAAAACTTCAACTCAGTAGTTCTTAAAAGCGTTAAACGAAGTCGATTTAAAATTTGCTCTATAACTGCAGCCATGCAACCAGGCCTCATCAAAATATTAGAAATTTGTAGTCTTGCTTATACAATTTTCATTTGTTAAATTTTGTTCTTTCTGAAGGGAGAAGTTACTCCCCATTTGTCCCTTGTTTTTTGCCCCTGTGTCAATACAAATACTTGTAAATACACAGTCAAATTGTTTTTCGTGTCGTTTTATTCCTGCGTACGAGTATCGCTTGTCATTCAGCCAACAACATTTTTCTCTTTTATTTGCTTTCATATTATTTTTTTTTTGTGCCTTCCCTTTTATGTGCTGTTCCTATTTAAAACTTCATTTATTCAAGGGCATTGTTGGATTCTCTGGGCATTTAACCTATTCAAATGCTCTGGACATTTTCAATTGTGTTACGCTCGTTTGAATTGCAGAACTTATCGAAAGTCACACTCCCGTTTGCCACGCTCCATGAAAATGGTGTGACAATAGGCTTGAGGAATGCCACAAAGGCAGCATTTGCATTGTTTGGAACCGTATTTGGATCGATTTCGATTATAGCCATTAGCTGCCATTCCCATGCCCATAAATAATTTGAGCTTTCAAGCAGGAAACTTATAAATAAATTTGAACTTTCATAATCTAAACATTTCTTATCATTAACTTCATGAAAATGGTTATGCTGATATGTTTTAAGGAAATCTCCGACATCTTAATTTATATTATTTACAGTTTCTCCGTATGTGTCCAAACACTTACATAGGTTACATAAGGACTGTAAAACATTCAAATTACTTTAGAATAAAAAAACCAATAACATTTAATATTGTGTGCTAAAAATTGCATTGCATGGAAAAATTTGAGTTTCGCGGAGTCCCGCAAAACACTGTTGCATATTTAATTTCAATTATACTAGCAACAAAAATATGAAATTACATTAAGTTGCATAAATCATACTCAAATTACACAAAACTTTAATAAAAAACTAGTCGAAAAGGCTATAGTCGAGATCCCGAACATAGGATACCCGGTACTTACTTCAATATACGTAAAAGTGCTTCAAAGAAAATACTTGTTTTGCTCTGAAAACTTTAATTCGCCAAAACGGCCGTTCTACTTGTCCGATCTTGATTCGATTCAGTGGGATGATAGACAATACTAATAGATAACGTTAATTACCACAAAATACATATTATCTTAAAAACTGTGGGTGTGGTGGGTTGGGTATATAGAAGTCTGTGGGTGAAAGTTTGGTATCTCTATCTCTTATAGTCTCTGAGATATAGGCGCTCACACAAACGGACAGGCAGACAGACACACATGGCTGTTGCTCATCAAGAATATATATACTTTATAGGGTCGGAGATGCCTCCTTCTCCCTGTTACATACATTCCAACGAACACAATATACCATTTTACTTATTTTTTAAGTAACGGGTATAATAATTTTGGGAAATTTTTTATTTTATTTATACGAGTTACTTAAAAAATCAGTAAAAGGGTATTTTGTCTTCGTTGAAATAAATATAAAAGGGAGAAGGAGGCATCTCCGACTTCATAAAATTTACATTAATATTCTTGATCAGCATCAACAGCCGAGTTAATATAGTCATGAGACTTTTATAGCTAGAGTAAACACATTTGGCGCACATGCTTCAATTAACCCCACGCAGATCAAGTTTGTTTTAAAGTTTCGCCACGCCCCCTCCCACCCTCGCAAATCGCGTAAAACCACCACACATACTGGTTTAAATATATTACGTTGCTTTTGGAAAATAACGTCATCTATTGTTATCAAGGCTGCAAGCCTCCAAAATTTCATTAAAGGTTTTGTTCGGAGCAAGACATCGGTTTGGTTCGCGAATTGGTTTATATACCCCCTGAATTCAAGGTTTGGGTTCGAACCTTGGTTCAATTTCATACAAAAAAATATTAGTATTGTTATATATTTTTTTCTACATTTCGAACTAATTTTATTTGTTTTTTAAAAGAAATCAAATTTTGATGATAATTTAAGTTTATTTGAAGATTTAAATATGACTTATAAAAATATCATAATATTTATGTAATTATTTTTTTTTTCGAACCGAGCCTTGTATTTTAGAAAGCGGTTCGACATAGGTTCGGGTTCGCAAAGTAAGTAACTTCAAGGGTTCGGTTCATGAGCCGGTTCGGGCTGCTTAAAAACCCGATTAGCATTGATTATTATTGTATAGCAACTTACTTAATTTAATTTTTAAAGAAATTCAAGCTCCTAAATGTATCTTCTCGTATCGACTACAGCCTATTCGACTAGTTTTATTTTCATTTTACAGTTCTAATTCTACTAGTTTCAAATTAAGCTAAAACTGAAAGCTGTAAAAATATATAATAGATCTATCAATCTTCTTGAACGAAAGCAAACAATACTCATATTTCTTTCTTGTAACATTGATGTTCACTAACTGAAATGAGATTTTCACCTGTGGCTTAGTGCTTAAGAGCTTAAAGGAAAGTGCTCGGCACTTAAAAGCTTTTCATCTGCATATGCATGTGAAGAGATTGCCACACGTGGGCGTTGCATTCAAAATGTTATGGCTACGGCAAGGCCGAGCATGAAAAACAACAACAACAACACCATTGCTAAATATTCATATGCAACAACCACAAATGCGCCCACTTGTACGTTCACGACCACGCCCACAACAACCCCTTATCATTTGCCCACGCACACAGCATTGTAAACCCAATAAGCAGCAAAACGCCAACACGCTCATGCCGGCCGGCCACAGGATATATCAGAATTAACGAGATTTCGTAATATACTGTATGCATGTATGTGTATAATCGTATGATGCATGAGGAGGCGTAGACGGTACATGGCGTATGTGCAATCAACACAAAAACCGTAACTGGAGACGACTCCAGTTGATTCAGTTACGGTTGCTGTTGCAGTTGCAGCAACTCTTACGTCGAAAAACTAACTCGGACGATCGAAAGATATGAATTTTTCAGACGTAAATTTTGCACAGACTTTTGCAAAGTTAATCAGAAGACCGACAGTGAAAAATCAAACATACTCCCACTCAGATGGCAGATAAGAGAGTACAGAGTTGGATTTTTGTTCATGTGTGCAACTGCAACCATTTGCCATTTCTATGCTAAATTTAATGTGTGTGGGCCGAATTGCGCATACGCCTCGTAAACTCTGGACCAAAACTGCTAGCAATTTGATTAAAGCGCGAGAGTCATAAAGTACAAAGAATACCAAATACACTTTCCACTGTACATTTTATTTATTTATCCCCATATGACGACTAAAAATTTTATCTATTTTCCCAGTAATGATAGTGCAACTTCAATTAATACACAGATATTCTTTATGAGTACATAAAACATTTTAATAAATTCAAATACGAAAATAAATATCGATCCGAAAAAGGCACTCGTGTACAGTTAGCCCCTTCGGTAGAGTATAAAAGGAGACTTGCTATTAAATTGGCATAGCGTCGCAATGGGATGCCGATGAAGAAAGCGGCAGAAAATAAAAATTAAAAAACATAAAAATTCCATAAAAGCAAGCGAAGAAAATCACAAAAAATGGCAACGACAGCAATGAAGTCAACCAAACAAAAGCAAACGAAAATAAAGAAACCAAGGGACATAGCTCGGTGTGAAAAGAACAAGCTATGAAGATATGACGATATAAAGATATCTACAAGTAAATCACTAACAACACGCGCACCTGTATCTGTATCTCAATCTCTATCTCTTTCTCTATCTAAAATGAACCAGCATTGTTTGAGTATCAGACCGGAAACCAGAAGTGAAAACCTTTAATTTTCTTGTTTTCGCTGTGTACGCAATGTGGGAGTTGAGGGAGTGTCATGTTCTCCTTCGACCGGAAAATTCATTGACTTGGCGCACAAAAGCAAAAGGAAATGATAATTTTCCGCATAACAAGCACACACACACACACACATGCAGTTCGACTAAAGCCTGTCTTACTTGATGTCAGCTGAAGGCAGCTGCCAGTTGATGCTCACTTTAATTATCTAGAAATTCAATTGAAATGCTTTTAACTTTTGCCCTGTTTTAGATTACAACAGAACTCAGTTCCATTTGACAGCATAATTTGACTCGTATATCTTCATATACACACACAGATACACACTCACAAACACAAACATTTATTTATATCGCATCAATTTAACCAACGAGTTGAGAATCTTAATGATTTGACAGATGAATCAAGCTGAGCTCTTTAAAAGTCATTTAATAACAGTCTTTAGATAATTCATACTTTACTTGTTAGATACACACGTGTTACATTATACATAAATTTAGAATTCAGAGAAAAACAAAGCTTGTTTGGTCATCGTTACTAAGAAATTGTTGAGCATTTTATACGTTAGTAAATAACAAAACATACTTGACTGTGGAATGTGAAATTAACAAGAAAGTTCATAAATATGGAATAATTATTTAGTTTGGTTATTTTCATAAAATGTTGCTGACTTTACAGTTGTCAAGTGGAAAACTAATTACTATTGATTAGGTGATGATATTTATTGATTGAACGTTGATACTACTATATTTATATTTATCTATCTTTTTATCAGTTTTCTGCTAATCGATTAAAAGGTTCCCAGGTATGATATCATTTACTCAACTGATTTTTGATTAAACATTGTATTTCAATGTCCTGTTTGGTTTGGTATTAACCCTTGACATTCGATAAAAATCTTTCGCATCCCAATGAATCCCCTTCAAGATGCTGTTGCACTTTGTATTAGCCTCTAGCAACATTGCAGTTAGTTGTGCTCATTCTTATCACAATGATGCCACACTCAATCTGAATCGAGTCCCGGTAACTGCCTTAATGGATTCTCATGGTGGCGCCACACAGTTGGCTTACGGTATACTGAGACCATTTGCAATTCCCATGCCATCAAGGAATGTATAAATATAAATTGTCTGATAACAAGTACAGTGGCAAATCTGCTAGGGCATCAGCAATAACAACAACTGGTTAACTGGTTGACTGTTAGTCAAGTCGCTTAGCGAAATATTTGCTGAGTTGATTGCAGCATCAGCATTTTGCGTTCCGTTGACCGTTCGACTGTGACTGATTGTTTGATTGATTGATTGACCGAACCGAACCGAAGGCCCTAGTTTAGTTTATGGACAAACAATGGCGACTCACTGAGTTTTCCATCATTTATCATACGATCTGTGTGTGAAAACGGCTGCCCAGGACACACATCAGATTTTGGGAAGGTCTCAACACCTTGTCAAGAATTCTCATTTAAAGTTGAGACTGACATGTTTGCTTACTGCGCTGAAATTCAAGTTGCAACAGAACATGCCACAACCACAGCGGCAGTTGGGAAATAGTTTTCCCCCCTTTGATATGGCTGACAACTGTGTAAGTTTCGAAACCAGCAACAGCTCTTAACCATGTTTGGCACGTGAGTGCGCCATGTCAATGGCTGACTTCTTCTAACGTGGCCAAGATGGTTGTGGACGATGCCCGTGAAATGAAAAGAAAAATCAATAAAACTTTGCTGCCACGATGACACAAACGCAAACGCAATAAACATTTCTATGTATTATACTATATATTTTATGTATCTGTGCATAAGTATGTTTCAGTTATGAGACCCACTCCCCTCCCCCACCCACTGCTCCTTTATCCCCTGTGGCGGTGCCCGAATGCTGCAAATAAATCATTGGATAACATACAGGAGCATGTCGTTGTTGTATTTGATGGCTACTTCGAAATGAAATCAAATCAATGTCATCATGACCCAAGGATACCATTGTACATGGATGTGATATGGTCGCCATGTGCAAAGCGTTATTCTGTTGCCCCCTTGGGGTATTCGACCTTTTCAAAAACAGTCCTCTTATTAAGACTAATGATCTTAAATTTTAAGAAAAAAATAACAAATATCTTACTTAAGTTACAAGCATTTTCAGTTAAATCGTATTGAAGCGGTGTTAAGCGTTTTGTAAAAATCATTTATAAAATTTATATAGGGGTCCCACAGAAAACGAAACCAACCGAAAATCTCTCAAATCTACATACATTTAGGAAGATTTTCGGTTGGTTTCGATTTCTGTGGCACCCCTGATAACTTTATTTAATTTTTCTGTACATGTATAAGCTGCTCTAATACTGACTTAATTAATTGCAGTAGTTCTCATTTAAGACATAAGTGAGAGCTTAATCGAAACTTTTTAAATTCTATAGGAAGAAGAGCTGTCAACTTAAATTAAAGCAAATCAGAGCTATTTTTGTTTAGTATTAAATATAATTATTAATATTTTACTTTCTAAACATTTGAGTAATTATCTAGGGTGCATAGAAATCGAACGCTAACGAAAATCAAACAACAATTTATGAAATTTTGGTTAATTTTAATCAAGGACCGTAACTGTTATAAGTTCTAAAAATTAAAATTGGAGCTTAGCAATTATTTTCAAACTTTTGTTTAAATGTTACGAAATAACACTTATTTTGATTTTTAATTAAAAAGTGCAAAATAATAATTAAAAAGCAATTTTTATTTAAAAGTTGACAGATAACACTTATTCTTGATATTTTCAATAAAAATTTAAAATAGGAGTTATATTTGATTTTTATTTTTAAAGTCGCAAATAAGAGTTATTCAATAAATTTTAAATAAAAATCAATAAAATAAAGTTAAGTTGAACATCTTTGGAACCAATTGCTACATTAAAAAAATCTTAAAATATTCTTATTTTGGGCTTCAGCAAAAAGCGCCAAATTCGGCATTGAATTGTAGAATAAGAATATTTTTTAATAGGATGAAAAGATATTCAACGAAACTTTATTTTATTGATTTTTATTTAAAAGTTATTATCTGTAAGATGAAAAGTTCTGTCTCTACTGTAATGCGTCAAGAAATCGTTTGACACAATCTTTGAGTAAACACTTAATGTAGCTGATAAAGAGTGTAAATGGCGTTCACACAATCAACACTCCATTTGACACCCTCCCCACCATTATTACATATTCTTCTTCGAAGAACACGAGTTGAAGCAATGACAATGCAGCATACTTTTCAGGCGGTTGCTGTTTAACGGCCTGCTTCCGTCTTGGTGCCCCTTGGGGCACAACTACACACCCATGTGTGTGGCAAGGCATGGTATCAGCCACAGCCACAGCCACAGCCACAGCTGGGGCAACGGCAATGGCAACTCGAGCAACAATTGCACTTCGTAATCCATTGTCTGTGGGCAACTATTAAAATTTGTAACTGGCATTTGCAAGCGCCAAAAGCAGCCGTAAGCTGTTCGTGTTGTGTGTGGTGTATGTGGGGAATTTTGTATGCCCCATCTATTTTAAAATGGTGCAAAGTACGGTTTTAAATAAATAAGAGCTCACATATGTATGGTATGCAGACAAGTCGACACTCAGTCATAAAGTGATATTATTAAATAATAAACAGTTTAGCTCTGACAGCACACAAAACAGGCGTGAAAATATAAAAGCAGTCAGATTGCGGTATGGGATGAGGTGAAGTGAGAAAAGGAGTTGAGGTTGTGTACGCATTCAACTGTCAACAGTAACGGTATCCATCTAAGCTCTTACAACCAGAAGCTGGCTTCGGAGGACAGCGTCGAGGAATTCCAAATCGACGACTTCCATAACGACCGTCTTCAAAGTTGTTGGAGCGCAACAACAACCACAATAATGAGAGCGACAAGGATGACAAGAACAAGGCCGAAAACTGTCTCCAATAAATAAAAGGCAACAGCAGCGACAGCAAAATGTGCTGACAGCAACAAATGTTACCAACATCCTGAGCTGCTGCTGTTGCCGGTGTTGCTTTTGCTTTCCTTCTCTTGCATTAACCGTTTCATCTGGCATCCCGAAACCAAAGTTACCAAGTCTCCGAGTTGCCAGGAATTCCCTACATCCTCCTTTTATCACAACGAATATCATACCTATGCTCACATTACTTACGGACGGAGCCAAAGGACGCGGGAGGAGGGGCAGACCGAGCCCACAACAGAAAATAATCAGAAATTCTTTAGTGAAGAGTGACTGGCTTAAACCAAGTCCTGCAATAAGCCAAATATATATAAGCTTGCAACTACAGTCTTACTTCTTATTATAATAAATATAATAGATATATGCTGAAAGTTGCATTAAAGTTTTAAAACAAACTTTTGCTTAATTAGAAGATAATTTTAATACGTATTTATGAACACATTTGATTTTTAATTAACTTATTATAGTGTGAGTTCCGAAATTTTGGCTAATAAAAAAAGGAGGATAGCCAGTTATTTTTACAACATCCGTATCGATTGATTGTCAGATTGTGTGACAGATTGTGGGCAATAGGTATGCAGGGAATCAAAGTGGAAGCTGTAATGTTATTATCTTGATTTGACACTAAGCTGCAAACGGATAAGATTTGCCTATCGACAATACAATCAATACGATTATCCACTGTAGTATTTGTGCGTAAAGGACGAGGGAAAACGTAAGGCCGTGATTAAATAGCATTGATACTCATGCAAACATTGTCTGTCCAGATATTATGTGTATGTGTGAGTGTGAGTGGCCATAAACGTGTGGACAGATGTGGCAGCTTTTACTTAGGACAATCGACAGTGTGAGAACCCATAGACATACTCACATTCGTATTCTTACTGGGTTTATGTATTCACGTAGATTGTTGGGTGCTTACAGCTTTGAACACAATGAGGGCAATGGGCAAGTGGAAACACTTTGCCATAGAGCTTCTGCAGTTAACATGGCGTATGATAAATATTTGAAGCTCACAATTTACATACTAGGCCCCAAACTATGGCAACCAACTAAGTGCCTGACTTTAAATGATTTAGACTAAAGTCTGTTGGGTTTTTGTTTGTTGCCAAAGTGACGCTTTATCAATTATTTAATGTAATTGGGCATGCAAATATTTTGTGCTCCTTCCTGCTTGGGAATCCCAGGCGATAAAGAGGCCAACTAAAAGCTCATGTGTGGCAATGAAACTGTTAAGCCGTTAAATTGAATTAACAAAAAGGTTGATTATGTTGCCAAGATAACTTTAC
The DNA here is from genome assembly GCF_004354385.1 of Drosophila innubila. Lineage (NCBI taxonomy): Eukaryota > Metazoa > Arthropoda > Insecta > Diptera > Drosophilidae > Drosophila > Drosophila innubila. Next base: position 983,915 of record NW_022995380.1, read on the forward strand.
AACCCTGTTAAATAGTTAATACTCAAAGTGTGTTTAGGCGAGATGAAAGCCTTTGCTGGCAGCGAAAGTCTAATACAATGCTAAACTTTTACAATTTGATTATTATGTCAAAATTAAGAATTAAACTGGCATTTCAAACGATTCTATTATCGAACAAAAATTTGCGTTGACTACACTCAAGCGAGGCCGTTATCTTCAGTCTTATCCCATTAGAAATAACATTTTAGACCGAATAGCTGTTATCAAATTTACTTCTTTTCACAATCTTTAATTGAATTTCTTATAGAAATTTTACAAATCATTCTCACAAACTAGAAAGCATGTAAATTATAAATACAAATTTAGGAACAATGTTATTAGGAAAATATGTTATGGAGAAAATAAATTAAGTACGCAAAAATTAAGAAAAGTTATAATAAAAAATTCTATGTTTTATGATAACAATTTCGATTTCGAGTGTTATCTAGTACTAATTAATTTATTGCTTAAAAATTAGGAATTACTATTAAAAAGGAAATAAAAAAACAATAGTATTTGGTCGCAAAATTAATTTTTAGTAATATAAAATTATAAGATGTCTTTTGAATTTCCTAATGTGTTTTTTATACCCGTTACTTAAAAATTAAGTAAAAGGGTATATTGTTTTCGTTGGAATGTGTGTAACAGGAAGAAGGAGGCATCACCGACCATTTGAAGAATTTTTATTATTGATCAGCATCAGCAGCCGAGTCGATATAGTCATGTCCGTCTGTTCGTCCGTCCGTCCGTCCGTCTGCCCGTCCGTGTGAGCGCCTAGATCTCAGAGACCATAATAGATAGAGCAACCAAATTTGGCACACAGACAAATAAGTATAATTGAAATAAGTATAATTGAAACAAATATAATAATTGAAATAAGTAACGGGTATTCTATGATCGGGATCTCGACTATAGCCTTTCCGACAATTTTTTCTTTAATTCAAACTAATATATTCCACTAGAAAAAAAGAGAAAGGGAAAAACAGTATTAATGTATTTTCGATTTTTTCAAGATCTCTAAGTTAGGGACCGTTACGATTATTACTTTTAAAAAGCAATTTTAAAAATAAGAATTATTTAATGATTTTTATCATAAAAATTATATTTAACCTGCATGTTCTTTTAAAATAAAAAAATATATGAAGTAATTATTAAATTTTTCTCATTTGTCATTTTGATTTTAATTTTATCCATTTCCATTTTCCATTTTATTATAAAAAATATTGTTTTCAATTCTTAAAATAAATATTGAAAAAGATTAAATATTTATAAATAAAATAAATTTTAATAATTGAAATAACTCTTATTTGTTATTCTGGCTTAAAAGTAATACAAATCGTAAAAACACCGGCCAAGAAATGATTTGCATAATTTCTTAATTTAAAAATAGTTACTTTCAAACTTGAAGTATAAATTTAAAACTGTATATCAATAAACTACAAATATAATTAAAGGCTTTCAGAAAAAGTAATTCGGTTATAGCATTCTTAAAGCAACATTTTAAAAGTTTAAAGAATAAAAAGTTGTATGAAAAAAAGTTCCATAGTAGAAAAAATATTTAAATTGCATATCTTTTTTTTTGGTATCTGGGGAAAAAGTTCTTACCCAGTGTTTTTATGAAAATCCCCCGCTTAACATAATCTGAAGTAGTCCTCAAATTTGATTTCTTAATATAAAAACATTTTATTAAGATATCGTCGTATCAATTGTCTTTTCATACAGTATTGACGACAATTGATATCGTTTCAATCTGTCAATGCCTATCAACAGGTTGTCAAGTATGAGGTGATATCCTTGGGTATGAAGTAGTATAATGATATGTTTGGTACGCAGGTTACATATGTATATTATGTTGTTTGACATCGCTTTTGATTTATACTTCACATAAGTTGAGCACAAAAGAAAAAAAAAAAATAAGAGAATAAATTTAACTGTAGACACGCTGGGCAGAAGCCTATCAAGAGGAACGCACCTTTTCGGTAAGCTGCACACCTGATAAGGATAAGAAACTGATGGCTCTTTGTAGCCGTAGTCCAAACTGTGTCGAGTTATTCAATGAACCGATAGACTGAAGAGCATTAGTGCCATAAATTATTCACTTGACAAACTTGACAACTGGTTATAAATCATTCAATACTTTTTTCGTCTCAGCTATTGGGAAACAGGTTTATCCCCCCCCAAAATGTGCATGGAATAATGCGCAAAGTCAGTATTGAAGGCGTGACACAAATCTTAAAATCCGTCAAAACCCCAACAAAAGTAAGCCAAGTCAAATAGTAGAGTCCTTAACTGTGTAAGGTACTCTTATTAGAAGTAAATAAAATATTTTTGCTAACAAATACGTAGATCAAACGTTGCAGCTACAGACAGCGACAGTTGCAGATGCACAGATATACTTAGATATACACATATGTATGTAGGTACATATGTTGTCTATTAAAACCATACATACATGTAAATATATTTCAAAAGGTAGGCAACGACTACATTGCAATATATATTTTCGAATGGCAAAATAATTCGAGTGTGAATAAATAGCCATGCGATCTATTTATTTGCATAGTGCTAATAAATAGTATATGAATAGTATTTGCGATTACAAATATAGAGGTCTTCTAAAATTTAATAATATAATATTTAAAATTTTAATGTCTAATGTTACAATCAGTTGAGCAAAAAGTGCAGCATCAAATTTAGACAAATTGCAGTTTATGCTCACTGAACGTAAACAGACAGAGAAACAGTAATAATAAACACAATGTAATACTAACTTTACCAAGGAAAAATAGAAAACACAGAGAGAAAGCCATAAGAAGGCAAAATAGAGACGGAGAGATTACGAGGAAATAAAATAAAAAGCTACATAGTGAGTGTACAATGAGAATAACAGAGAATATTTTGACAAAGACATAAAAGATTGGTTAATAAATGCATGGGTATTGGAAATCACAACATACGAGTACTAAATTTCAAGTGTCATATATACGACCATTTAATCCACTACGAAGAGCACCAAAACAGAAAACTTCTCGACTTTAATTTAAAATTATACAAGAAACTTTTCTCTTAAGCAGCACACAACTTGTGTCAACTTTTGACACGACGTTAGAATAAGCAACATGCCGAGTCAAACTAATAGCGCATTCAAATAATTATGAGTTCAGTACAGCCAGAGAGGCAGGGCAGGTGACGCGGCAGGTTAAGAATTAGTTGTACATTGGCTGCCAAACAGACAAACTGACAGAGAATGCAAGAGAGACATAGAGAGAGAGAGACAAAAGAGACAGATAGAGAGCAGCAGATGAAATCAGTGCATCAATGGCTGAGTGGTCGGTAGGTCCAGTCAGATCGGTCGGTCGAATAGAATAGGAATAAGGAATGGAATAGTTTCCAGGGCCCCGAAGAAAGTGCAATTTTAAGCGACGCGTCGCGACAGTTTCTAATACGGTAACGAACACCTTCATTTGATGGTTGGTACGCAATTTAGTACGCAGAAATGTTTAAGGAAGAGCAAATTTGGCCAATGCAAATAGTGAAAGGCATCTATTTAAATTACAACGTAAGATAAACTTATAACGTAACGTAATGAAACGTTTAGAAATAGACTTGGCTTTACACCCCCGTTCAGCACTCCCCATACAATTCTCATACGCTATACATTGCATTTCAAATTTCAATTTCAGTCTCAATCCTTGTTTAAAAAAGGTCGCGTGTGTGTTGTGAGAGGAATCATTTAAATCGTGATCTGTCTGTCCGTCTGTTTGAACATGAGAGACTTCAAATTTGAATGCAGGTTTGTGAATACCATACGCAGGTCAAGTTTGTTTCCAATTTTGATGCCACGCCCCCTTCGCCCACAAATTGAAAATAACGATTTACAGGCAATTTTTGACATAGCACTCCTAACTGAACAATCAGTTGAGAAGTATGCGTATTAAACGACCCTGAAAATTTCAAAGCGATTGACCCATAAATAAAGAAGTTATTTCGGAATTTAGATTTAGTTGAATAATTACATTTGGATGGCAAATCAAACGTGCAGCGAGACAGCATGTTCACGTTTGTATGCAAGGCGCGCACAAACACAGTAAGAAATAGTACCAATTTTCTTTTGGGCTTCGATTTCAAGTACTATATGACCTAGAGACTTCAAATTTGTTATGTAGGTTCCTGGATACCATACGCAGGTCAAGTTTGTTTCCAATTTTAGGTGCCACGCCCCTTCGCCCACAAATTGCACAAAACGAATTTACAGGCGCAATTTTGACATAGCACTCCCTAACTGAACAATCAGTTGAAGTATGCGTATTAAACGACCCTGAAAATTTCAAAGCGATTGACCCATAAATAAAGAAGTTATTTCAGAATTTAGATTTAGTTGAATAATTACATTTGGATGGCAAATCAAACGTGCGAGAGCGAGACAGCATGTTCACGTTTGTATGCAAGGCACAAAGACAGAACGAATAAGTACCCATTTTTTTTGGTACCAAATAAGAATTAAGCGATAAGCAAAAATATTATCGATATCATGTAATGAAAATGTTAATGTATAATTTATATATACAAATATACAATTTGATTAAAATATAATTGTGTTAATATATAAATATGTATTTTTGCATGGCAAAATCAGCAGAAGCTGATAGCTATGTATGTATGAAATTGCATGAGAGAAATAGCGATCATTTCAGCACTACTCTTGCATCTTTGCCGAGCACTGAAAGCTGCAAAATAATAATTTTAATTAATATTTTCGATTCCTACACATATATATAATAAGTATCTGCTTATTATCGTTGTAAAAAAACTTAGCATTTTCCGCTTTAAGTCTCATAAAATTAGACATTGCCTTTTATTTCAAATTTCGCGCACTGCAGCAGCCTTTGGCAGGCTTGAATTTGTTGCGTAAGTGGGAGAGTGAGAGAGGAAAATGGGTGCTGCCAGATTGCAGGCTGAGCAAAGTTGTAGTTTGTGGCTACTCTTGACACACGCTACATCGATTGCAACGATTACGATTACGACTTGCAATTTATCAATTTCTAATTAATTTTAAACAAGTTTATTATATTAAAGTTTATTAAACTTATTTAAAATTAATTAGAAATGATAAATGTAAATCTAATCATAATCAGTGATGTATTAGTTCAGTGAGGCATTAATAACGTAGTCTGCAGTGATAAGCACAGTGACTTCAGAAAACCGAAAGTTGTTCATAGTTTCGCGTGTGTAATTTTTTGATACCTAATTGAAAATGGGCAACAATCAACTTTTATAAAAGAGGACATGGGCTCAGGGTATCCTACTGTCAGCGTGCTCGACTGTAGCCACACACTCACCGCGAGCGAAGCGAGCCGAGATAAGGCGAGCAGAAACGAGCGAGGCAGAACTTACCATTGATATGTAATTTACATATATATTATATGACAGCAGCAAAGCCGGCAAAGCAGAAGGAAGCGGAAAAGGCAGACGTGCCGCCCAAGATTAAATCCAAAGTTGAGAATGGAGGTTGCTGGCTTGTGTGTTGTCATCTGGAAGCAGTAAAAGTAATTAGTATTTAATAACAATTTCTTTGTGGTTGCTAACTTACCTTGTTGTTTATTGTGGTTGTGCACCAGATTTTTGACCACACCGAATACAGCACCACCGGCTGTACGGAGCCTTGCTGCCGTAGCGCCTGCTGCAGCGAACCTTGCTGCCGTAGCACCGGCTGCTCTATTTAGGCAGCTCCTCAATCAGGCGAAAGGCGTTGTCAAGTTGTTGTGTTGCTGCTGCTGCTGCAATCTCAAGCAATTTGTTGTTTTTTGATTTGATTTTTTTTTGCTCACTTTAATCTGCGATATTGAGTTCTTAAGGCTATGGAAAGCCTGTGGCGTATTGGATTCCAAGTGTTTTATTTTGCGTTTGATATTCTGCATTGCCCTAAAGCAGATATCCACAGTCAATTTGTTTGACGAACTGTTCGTCAACAGAATTACATTGCCACTAACTATATTAAACATTGCTTGCAAACATCATTTGTAGAAAGTTTTCACATGTCATCTGACGATACAATAATAATTGCCTTGATGGCGATACATATTTATTCAAATGAAAAAAAAAAAGAAAGCAGAAATGTAGCTCATGGAAGTACCAGATGTTTGGCTTATAAATATCGTCCACTCCAGCGCCAGATCTTTCAGCTCCTCTTTATTTTTGAAGCTCATCTGTATGATGCACTCAGGGAATTAACCTTTTTTTTAACAGCCTCAACGGTTGCTCTTCATCGCTTCTTTGTATTTATTTAATAATAAGTCCCACGATTTGTTCGCATATTCTTGTTTTTGTATGCTTCGCTTTTTTGCTTGCCACAGTGCTGGCTCATTTGCAGACAATGAATAAATTCTAGCAAAATTGCTTCGACATTTTTGACAAATGATGTTGCCAACATTGCCATCCATTATCAATTTTTTGAATCGAACACAATACAAAACCAAAGCAACACAAAATTTGGACACGAACATACCACCAACGACGACTATTTCGTCAGATCGAACACGTTCGTCTGCTTTAGAGCGGCAATGCGATTATTGTTTCGCTGCATCTTTATGTTACATAAAATAACCAGACTTCTCGGAAATGCAGCTTTAAAGTTCCGTTATGTACAAGGCTGCCACCTAGTTTAATATCGACGCATATTGCGAATCAGGTTGGCCCACATTAACATATGGCGGCAATGCGCCAAAATACATTATGCTAATAACTTAGAAAATGGCTGCTTAACATAAACATATTCAATAAAAAAAAATTGACATGGATGTAAACATTTGTAAATATTTCATTTCATAATTTTTTCATTCATAAAAATTAGAAATGACCACGACAATTTGCATCAATCAGGCAGCCTTTATTTACATATGTACATACACAAATGCTACTTACGTTGTTTTTATGTTTTGATTTCAAGCTAAAATGGCAAGTTACTAAAATGCAAATAGTAGTGTGCGATTCGTATCTAGAAAATAGCTTAAAATGTTTCGAGAATTGGAAAAAAGGTATGGCTTGCAATTATATGTTACAGGCTGTGCTTGTATGATTGTGTATTTATGTGTGGTTATACATCCTGAAAATGGGATATTGGTTTTGTGCAAATGTTCGTCTGTCCGTCTGTATAGTCTAAAAGATGTTGAGATTTTGCATTCAAGTTCTTGTATACCCAGCTCAGTACAAGTAAGTTTAAAATATTAATATCTACATTAATCCGAAATACACATGTAAAAGATTTTTTTTTCGTTTTGCGCATTCTTTTCAATTAAAACCAGAATCGATTGAATCAGTTCAAAGCAATTTTGCTTTTCGCCTTACGTTTTTTTTTAGCTGGGATCCCAACCTTCGTTTACCACCGTACTCCCATAGGCTTCGTCTTCTCAATCTTCCGTCTTTAATTAATCGAAGAAAACTCTTGTGTTGTTTTTCTTCACAAATTAATTATTGGCGAGATTGATTCTAGATCCCTTCTGGCCCGCCTCACCTTTTCGGCCCCACAGGTTTACTGATTACGCTTCACAAGTTCGTTTCGTGTTTTATGCACTAACTTTAATAGCCTCTTTCACGTTTCTCCTCAGAACTCTCTGCCTCTCCTTCCCTAAAATCCGCACTTTTCAATACCTATCGTTAAATCCCTGGCCTTACTAATACTAATAACTTGTTATGTTACTTAAAACTAGTCAAACATTCATTCTATTAATATTAACAATACTAATCTTTATTGATCTGATTAGGTTTTCTGGGTTTTTCCCAATCGTTGCAACAAATGTTGGATCATTTATAATTTTGCTTATCCCAGATCTAACTTTAATTTTTTTTCTTTACAGTTCATAACTTATATTTAATTTTATTTGTATTTGTAATCCTTAACTTAATTTTTTATACTTGGTAATTTTTTCTTTGTCGACTGCTTTTAGTCGTGCATAAATAAATAAATAAAATAAAATGAGCAAGTTTAAATGAACAATTCCTTGAATTGGAAAATCCTTTTCACAGGTATTTATTTAAGCTAGATGTCTAAAAAATATATTTATTTTTGTAATAGTAGTCCCATAAAAAATTTTGGTAGACTGATTTGTATAAATTGAGCATTCATTTTACCAGAATATGACTATATGCATCTTTTTTCTTTTTACCAACAAATTGGAAAATGATTAAGTCATTTCATGCTCTTTCCTTCAAGGAAGCAAGTCCTGCTATTTTGTAAGGAACTCAGCTTGTTTAAGCTGCTCTTCGATCGTAAAACTTGAGTAGGACCGATAGAACCGATCGGTCAAAATAAGCACCTAAAGTTTCACCATTGACTGATTAACAACCCGAAAATTCAGATGGGCTGAATCGGCAGAGCAAGCTTTTCAAGCGCTTAAAGTTAAAATGTGTACAGCCCTGTATTATACTTCTCATTTTGAGGCTCTTATATAGATTCTTCTATATTGCAAGCAGATCAGTTTGTATCAGAATTTGGCCATAGAAAATTTCATATCCTAATTATAAGAATAATTTAAAAGCTAGTGACACCAAACTTGGTATGTAGATTCGTCTATATTGCAGGCAGATCAAGTTTCATTTTTTGTTTCGAACCAACTTTGGACAGGAAATATAAAACCAAGTTTAATGCTTACTCTTTTATTTTTTACGATATCTCATTAAACAAAAAGTTTTTCATATTAAAACTAGTTTTTCGACCGATTGTTCTATGGGCGCTATATAATATAGCTGTCCGATTAAAAAGAAACAAACTTGATCTACCTGCAATATTGAGGAATCTAAATACCAAATTTGTTGTCACTAGCTTTTAAATGTATAATTTGGATGAAATTTTATTTTTTCGATTTGTGTGAACAGAAAGCTGACTGATGTAGCTCGGATATATATGCGTATGTCTAACTTTTTTGAACGCGCGGCCCCAGATGCACGATATGTGGGAGTATAGGGCTTAATTTTACTAACATTTGCTGCAACTTTCATCAACTTCTATCAGACAGTTTTTGAGAAATTTGCATTTTAGTAAATTTGCCATTTTAGCTGAAATCAAATACATAAAACAACGTGGCAGCATTGTGTATGTACATATGTAAATAAAGGCTGCCTGATTGATGCAAATTGTCGTGTCATTTCAATTTTTTATGAATGAAAATTATGAAATGAAATATTTACAAAATTTTACATCCATGTCAATTTTAATAGAATATGTTTATGTTAAGCAGGCATTTTCTAAGTATTAGCATTGTCGCCATATATGTTAATGTGGGCTGTAACCTGATTCATAAATATCGTCGATATTAAACTAGGTGGCAGCCTTGTACATAACGGAACTTTAAGCTGCATTCGAGAAGTCTGTCTGATAATAGTTCGTCCAATAATATATGGACGCAAGCTATGTTGAAGGTGCATAAATGCTTTAGGAAAAAATGCTACAAATCTAACGAAAGCTTAAACAGATTAGTTCATTTAATAGCTAATTTGAAAAGTCATAGCAACATTTTCAGATTGCATTTTGACACTGAAATGATATTTCTCTATTTAAAGTCGCTTTAAATGAATTATGTGGTATTTTTCCAAAAAAGCAAGTATAGAACACATCTTCGAGAAGCTTACACTTCTTTTAATAATGCGTGTGTTTATATTTTAAAAATGTAAGATTAAACAAAAGGTCGTTTGTTGCATATGGATACTGTAAACATCCATCATGCAACCACATTTTGTTTCGTGGGTCTTATGATGGGCTTGTTAATGTATACACAAGCAGTCCACAAATTTCCCACACAATTAGATATAAAAAATCAACGCAGTCCAGATCTATTAACAGATTTATTGAAAAGGCTGCTATTAGAAACAGAACTGCGTTTGAATATAGATCCCAAAATTAAACAGTCTCAATATGTCTCGAGCTAGAGTTGGTAATGACCAGATTACCAATGAGAAATTACCCTTTTACAGAAATTTAATTTTGGAGGAAAATCGAAAATTTGATTTCGAGAAGGATCCGTTTAAGGATGCCTACGATATGATTTCCAATGGGTTTTCTCATTTTATTCAGTTTCTTTCCACGAAACTAGAAGTTTTCTTATGGGACAAAGAACATATAAATATGCTTTTGACCCATATAAAACCGCACACTCTACATATTGATGCTACTGGAAATATAGTGAAACCGATAAGCTTCGTTAAAAAACGTATATTTTTATATTCATTGGTTGCTCATATTCCAGACAGTAAAATTGTTTTCCCTGTCGCACATGCAATTCTCTCTAATCATACATCATATGATATACGCAGATTTTTATATGATCTGCGGGAGTTTTGCAAAAAAAAATAAGCTGAAATGGACTCTTTGCAGAAGAATAACCACCGATGTTAGTCTTGCAATAATTGGGGCCATTTTAAAAGAGTATAATAACATAGATCTAGCGACATATAACGAAATTTGTTATAATTTCGTTTATAATATTAGTGTCACTATGCCCAAAGTCTGTGTTCAATTTTGTACAAGCCATTACTGCAAAATTATGTGTCGTAACATAGACGAAGTTGTTGGCTTGAACAATATTAAACTCAGAACGTTTTTAAGAAACGCTTTGGGTTGTGCTTACTCAATAAACAATGCTGGAGATTTAGAAGAATGGTTCAAATATATTGCAATCATTCTTCTTTTCCAAATATTGATAAAAATGTGGATGATGCTATTCATTATTTTTCAAATTATTCTGAGCAGCCATCCACACTTAACTCAATGGATAATATAATTTTGGGAGAAACTAACAATGTTATTAAAGATCAAACATTGCAGTCTATTGCTGAAAAAGTCCATTTAGAGTTAAATTTCAAAAAATACGTACAGAAGTACAGGAACTCGTATCACAAAATAAGAGCATCTTCTGTACATTAAATACCTATTGTGTCCAAAAATGTTGGACTTAATTATAAATAAGTATATTGTGTATGCGCCATTTGGACCAATATTATTGGACATTTTATTGATAAATCTACTAAAGGCCCAGTAATGCTCCAGTAGAATCGTTTTTCAGAACACTTAAACACAGTGTTATTAAAACGAATGACAAAAATGGCTTAAAGCTTTGACGATTTATTCGCCAGTTAAATGACTTATCAAATTCCATTAGCAGACAATTTGAACTTGCTAAGCCAGAAGTTCTGCAACCATTTAATGAAATGGTTGTAGAGGCCACGAGAAAACATTTTATATCAAAATCTAAAAAGGTTTTGATGAAATGTCGTACAAGCGAAAGCTTTCAAGCATAAGGAAAGTTGGAAAAATCGCTAAATAAAAGATTAAAAGTAGGTATGCTCAAAAGTGATTTTTCTAGTTTATTAAAAATCAAAGAAAATCATGAGGCATCAATATGCCATGACCATTCCTACACTTCAATAGAGGGCAAGAATGCTTTTAAAATGGATTTCAAATGTAAGAAATATTTGTCCACTTTAAAAAGCATAGCAATTAAGTAATATTTCAGAACTTTACATTTTAATTTGTGAAACTTTGTTTTCATGTGTACATGCTGGCATCAATTCACCTGCCTTTATGTTTCACATAACTATAAAAGATTTATTTCCGTTAAACGGCTGCCAGTGGCTAACAAATTTTATTGTCGATGTTTGCCTAACAGCCATTTTATACGAAAACTCAATAAAAATTGCTTCAATAATGAGGAGGTTATTAAAAGTGGTTTAAATAATAATACCAATTTAATAATACCTCATTGTTTCGAGAATCATTTTTATATACTATTTATTAATCAAACGAAAAACGAGATAGTCTTTTTAGACCCATTTGGGAAACCACATTGGGTTAGTGTGTTTGAAAATTACTATCTCAGAATGTTAATACGCTGGAAGCCAGAAGAAAATTATTCAGTGGCTTTACAACATGACAAGCAATTGGATGATTACAATTGCGGAATTTTAATTTTACAGTTTGCAGAATCGTATGTGTCGAACGTTTCACTTACAAATTTAAAGTCTAATGACTTATACAGAAGCGAAATGTTTGATAAAATTCTCAAATTTGGAGATTCTTTAAATGATTTATGTCTTCACTGCGCGTTTAAGACATCATTCTCAGAGTCCAGATGCTCTTATTGTGATCGTTTTATATGTGAGCTTTGTACCAAAAAATATTATAAAACAAATTCAGAAAATATTATTTGCAAGATATGTGAGCTTAGTTCATATGTTTTCAAATAATATACATATCTATACATTTTGAACATAACATAATAATAAATGTATTTAAGTAAATACACAAAAGTTTGTGTTGTGGATTAGGCCTACTGGGGATACCACACAAAAAAAAACGCTGTTAACTCTACCTCAATGGTGGTGCGGAAAGGAGTTAAGTTATAAAGTTTATTCCTCTTTTAATATTGTAATTTACATATATATTATATGACAGCAGCAAAGCCGGCAAAGCAGAAGGAAGCGGAAAGGAAGCAGACGTGCCCAAGATTAAGTCAAGTTGGAGAATGGAGGTTGCGAGGCTTGTGTGTTGTCATCTGGAAGCAGTAAAAGTAATTAGTATTTTAATAACAATTTCTTTGTGGATTGCTTAACTTACCTTGTTGTTTTTGTGGTTGTACCGGGTGACCACACCGGTCTAACACCACCGGCTGCTGCAGGCCTTGCTCCCCGTAGCACCAGCTGCTCTAACTGAGCCTGCTCCTCAATCAGGCGAAAGGCGTTGTCAAGTTGTTGTTGCTGCTGCTGCTACCAATCTCAAGCGTTGTTGTTTTTGATTTGATTTTTGATTTTTTGCTCCACTTTAATCTGCGATATTGAGTTTTAAGGCTATGGAAAGCCTGTGGCGTATTGGATTCAGAGTGTTTATTTCGCGGTTGATATTATTCTGCATTGCCCTAAAGCAGGCCATCCACAGTCGAATTTGTTTGACGAACTGTTCGTCGAACAAAATTACATTGCCCACTAACTATATTAAACATTGCTTGCAAACATCATTTGTAGAAAGTTTTCACATGTCATCTGATAACGATACAATAATTGCCTTGATGGCGATACATATTTATTCAAAGAAAAAAAAGAAAAGGGAGCAGAAAATGTAGCTCATAAGTACCAGATGTTTGGCTTATAAATATCGTCCACTCCAGCGCCAGATCTTTCGCTCCTCTTTATTTTGAAGCTCGCGTCTGTATGATGCACTCAGGGAATATTTTTTTTTAACAGCCTCAACGGTTGCTTTCATCGACTTCTTTGTATTTATTTAATAATAAGTCCCACGATTTGTTTCGCATATTCTTGTTTTGTATGCCTCGCTTTTTGCTTGCCACAGTGCTGGCTCATTTTGCAGACAATGAATAAATTCTAGCAAAATTCTTCACATTTTTGACAAATGATGTTGTGCCAACATTGCCATCCATTATCAATTTTTGAATCGAACACACAATACAAAACAAACAGCACAAAATTTGGACACGAACACTACCACCAACGACGACTATTTCGTCAGATCGAACACGTTCGTCTGCTTTAGAGCGGCAATGCGATTATTGTTTCGCTGCATCTTTATGTTACATACCAGACTTCTCAAATGCAGCTTTAAAGTTCCGTTATGTACAGGCTGCCACCTAGTTTAATATCGACGCATATTTGCGAGATCAGGTTGGCAGCCCACATTAACATATGGCGGCAATGCGCCAAAATACATTATGCTAATAACTTAGAAAATGGCTGTAACATAAACATATTCTATTAAAATTGACATGGATGTAAACATTTTGTAAATTTCATTTTATAATTTTCATTCATAAAATGAAATGACCACGACAATTTGCATCAATCAGGCAGCCTTTATTTATATGTACATACACAATGCTGCCACGTTGTTTTATGTATTTGATTTCAGCTAAAATGGCAAATTTACTAAAATGCAAATTTCTCAAAAACTGTCTGATAGAAATTGATGACAGTTGCAGCAAAATGTTAGTAAAATTAAGGCCTACTCCACATACCGTGCATCTGGGTCCGCGCGTTCAAAAAGTTAAACATACGCATATTTATCCGAGAAATATCAGTCAACTTTCTGTTGCGTAGTAGTTCAGTTCACGTTGGACTACTAGTTCGATAGGACTTGCTCATGAACTTTTTTGGGGTTAATTTACAATTAATTATTTTCTCAAAAACTGTCTGATAACTTTCTTTTAAATTAAATTGAAATAGCTTCTCAAACTTGTAGCTTTAATTTGCTACGTGAAAATTTACAACTTTTACATCCATGTCAATTTTAATACAATATGTTTATGTTAAGCAGCCATTTTCTAAGTAAATAGCATAATCTATTTTGACGCGTTGCCGCCAGATGTTAATGTGGGCTTACCAGCCTGATTACTTTCGCAAATATGCGTCGGTATAAAACTAGGTGGCATCTTGTACATAACGGAACTTTAATGATGCATTTCCGAAGTCTGTGAGTGTGTGAAAAAAAGAGAAATAGTAGTTATGCGATTCGTATCTAGAAAATAGCTTAAAATGTTTCGAGAATTGGAAAAAGGTATGGCTTGCAATTATATGTTACAGGCTGTGCTTGTATGATTGTGTAAGTATGTGGTTATACATCCTGAAAAGGGGATATTGGTTTTGTGCAAATGTTCGTCTGTCCGTCTGCATAGTCTAAAGATGTTGAGATTTTGCATTCAAGTTCTTGTATACCCAGCTCAGTACAAAAGTAAGTTTAAAAATATTAATATCTACATTAATCAAATACATGTAAAAGTTTTTTTTTCGTTTTTTGCGCATTCTTTCAATTAAAACCAGAATCAATTGAATCAGTTTCAAAGCAATTTTGCTTTTCATATACGTTTTTATGGCCCTTATCACCTTTTCGGCCCCCACCAAGTTTTACTGATTACGCTTCACAAGGTTCGTTTCGTGTTTTATGCACTAACTTTAATAGCCTCTTTCGTTTCTCCTCAGAACTCTCTCTGCCTCTCCTTCCTAAAATCCACTTTTCAATACCTATCGTTAAATCCTGGCCTTACTAATACTAATAACTTGTTATGTTACTTAAAACTAGTCAAACATTCATTCTATTAATATTAACAATACTAATCTTTATTGATCTGATTAGGTTTTTCTGGGTTTTTCCCAATCGTTGCAACAAATGTTGGATCATTTTATAATTTTGCTTATCCCAGATCTAACTTTAATTTTTTTTTCTTTGGTTCATAATTATATTTAATTTTTTATTTATTTTGTAATCCTTAACTTAAATTTTTATACTTGGTAATTTTTCTTTGTCGACTGCTTTTAGTCGTGCATAAATAAATAAATAAAATAAAATGAGCAAGTTTAAATGAACAATTCTTGAATTGGAAAATCCTTTCACAGGTATTTATTTAAGCTAGATGTCTAAAAATATATTTATTTTTTTGTAATAGTAGTCCCATAAAAATTTTGGTAGACTGATTGTATAAATTGAGCATTCATTTTTTACCAAATATTGACTATGCATCTTTTTTCTTTTTACCAACAAATTGGAAAATGATTAAGTCATTTCATGCTCTTTTCCTTCAAGGAAGCAAGTCCTGCTATTTTTATGAACTCAGCGTTAGCTGCTCTTCGATCGTAAAACTTGAGTAGGACCGATAGACTGATCGGTCAAAAAATAAGCACCTAAGTTTCACCATTGACTGATTAACAACGAAAATTCGAATGGGCTGAATCGGCAGAACAGAAAAACTTTTCAAGCAAAAGTTAAAATATGTACAGCCCCTGTATTGTATACTCCTCTTTTGAGGCTCTTATATAGGTTCTTCTATATTGAAGCAGATCCAGTTTTGTATCAAATTTGGCCATAGAAAATTTCATATCCTAATTATAAGAATAATTTAAAAGCTAGTGACACCAAACTTGGTATGTAGACTCGTCTATATTGCAGGCAGATCAAGTTTCATTTTCGTTTTCGAACCAACGGACAGGAAATATAAAACCAAGTTTAATGCTTACTCTTTATTTTGCTACGATATCTCATTAAACAAAGTTTTTCATATTAAAACTAGTTTTCGACCGATTGTTCCTATGGGCGCTATATGATATATTGGTCCGATTAAAAAAAGAAACAAACTTGATCTACCTGCAATATTGAGGAATCTAAATACCAAATTTGGGTATTCTTCTTTTAAATTGTTCTTATAATTTGGATATGAAATTTTATTTTTTTCGATTTGTGTGGCCAGACAGAAAGCTGACTGATATAGCTCGGATATATATGCATATGTCTAACTTTTTTTGAACGCGCGGCCCCAGATGCACGATATGTGGGAGTATAGGGCTTAATTTTACTAACATTTTATACCTTTCATCAACTTCTATCAGACAGTTTTTTGAGAAATTTGCATTTTAGTAAATTTGCCATTTTAGCTGTGAGAAATCAAATGCATAGTAGCATGGCATCTGTATGTAATACATATAACAAATAAAACTGCAGTAGTATAAGCCAATCCATTTCAAGCTATATGAATTGCAAATATGACCTTTACAAAATTTATCATATCCAAACCTATCAGTTCTATATTCTCTACTAAATAATATGTCTTTTGTATAACCTATTCTCAACATATTAATATAACTATTATCATGATAACCAAACAAATAATTGGTCTGTGCAATAATAGTTCGAATAAGCCTTGGACATGCTTTATATTGAAGGTGCACCGTGCTTTGGAAAAATGCTACAAATCTGGCAAGCAGATCAGTTCATTTTAATAGCTAATTTGAAAAGTGTAGCAACATTTTCCAGATTGCATAAATTTGACATAAATAGTATTTCTCTATTTAAAGTCCTTTAAATGAATTATGTATTTTTCAAAAAAGCAAGTATAAACACATCTTCGAAAGCTTACACTTCTTTTAATGGCGTGTGTTTATATTTTAAAATGTAGATTAAACAAAAGGTCGTTTGTTGCATATGGATACTGTAACATCCATCATGCAACCACATTTTATTTCGTGGGTCTTATGATGGGCTTGTTAATGTATACACAAGCAGTCCACAAATTTCCACACAATTAGATATAAAAAAAATCAACGCAGTCCAGATCTATTAACAGATTTATTGAAAAGGCTGCTATGAAACAGAACTGCGTTTGAATATAGATCCCAAAATTAAACAGTCAATATGTCTCGAGCTAGAGTTGGTAATGACCAGATTACCAATGAGAAATACCCTTTACAGAAATTTAATTTTGGAGGAAAATCGAAAATTTGATTTCGAGAAGGATCCGTTTAAGGATGCCTACGATATGATTTCCAATGGGTTTTCTCATTTTATTCAGTTTCTTTCCACGAAACTAGAAGTTTTCTTATGGACAAAGAACATATAAATGCTTTTGACCCATATAAAACCACACTTTTATATTGATGCTACTGGAAATATAGTGAAACCGTTAAAAACGTATATTTTTATATTCATTGGTTGCTCATATTCCAGACAGTAAAATTGTTTCCCTGTCGCATGCAATTCTCTAATCATACATCATATGATATACGCAGATTTTATATGATCTGCGGAGTTTTGCAAAAAAAAATAAGCTGAAATGGACTCTTTGCAGAAGAATAACCACCGATGTTAGTTTTGCAATAATTTGGGCATTTTAAAGAGTATAATTAACATAGATCTAGCATTTTAACGAAATTTGTTATAATTTCGTTTATAATATTATGGCATATGCCCAAAGTCTGTGTTCAATTTGTACAAGCCATTACTGCAAAATTATATTGTCAACATGACGAAGTTGTTGGCTTGAACAATATTAAACTCAGAACGTTTTTGGTTGTGCTTACTCAATAAACAATGCTGGAGATTTAGAAGAATGGTTCAAATATATTGCAATCATTCTTCTTTTCCAAATATTGATAAAAAATGGATGATGCTATTCATTATTTTCAAATTATTCTGAGCAGCCATCCACACTTAACTCAATGGATAATATAATTTTGGGAGAAACTAACAATGTTATTAAAGATCAAACATTGCAGTCTATTGCTGAAAAGTCCATTTAGAGTTAAATTTCAAAAAATACGCAGAAGTACAGGAACTCGTATCACAAAATAAGAGCATCTTCTGTACATTAAATACCTATTTGTGTCCAAAATGTTGGACTTAATTATAAATAAGTATATTGTGTATGCGCCATTTTGACCAATATTATTGGACATTTTATTGATAAATCTACTAAAAGGCCCAGTAATGCTCCAGTAGAATCGTTTTCAGAACACTTAAACACAGTGTTATTAAAACGAATGACAAAAATGGCTTAAAGCTTTGACGATTTATTGCCAGTTAAATGACTTATCAAATTCCATTAGCAGACAAGTTGAACTTGCTAGGCCAGAAGTTCTGCAACCATTTAATGAAATGGTTGTGAGGCCACGAAAAACATTTTATATCAAAATCTAAAAAGGTTTTGATGAAATGTCGTGCAAGCGAAAGCTTTCAAGCATAAGGAAAGTTGGAAAAATCGCTAAATAAAAGATTAAAAGTAGGTATGCTTAAAAGTGATTTTTCTAGTTTATTAAAAATCAAGAAAATCATGAGGCATCAATATGCCATGACCATTCCTACACTTCAATAGAGGCAAGAATGCTTTTAAAATGGATTTCAAATGTAAGAAATATTGTCCATTTAAAAGCATAGCAATTTAAGTAATATTTCAGAACTTTACATTTTAATTTGAAACTTTGTTTTCATGTGTACATGCTGGCATCAATTCACCTGCCTTTATGTTTCACATAACTATAAAAGATTTATTTCGTTAAACGGCTGCCAGTGGCTAACAAATTTTATTGTCGATGTTTGCCTAACAGCCATTTTATACGAAAACTCAATAAAAATTGCTTTTGAATAATGAGGTTATTAAAAGTGGTTTAAATAATAATACCAATTTAATAATACCTCATTGTTTCGAGAATCATTTTATATACTATTTATTAATCAAACGAAAAACGAGATAGTCTTTTTAGACCCATTTGGGAAACCACATTGGGTTAGTGTGTTTGAAAATTACTATCTCAGAATGTTAAAACGCTTGAAGCCAGAAGAAAATTATTCAGTGGCTTCAATACAACATCACAAGCAATTGGATGATTACAATTGCGGAATTTTAATTTACAGTTTGCAGAATCGTATGTGTCGAACGTTTCACTTACAAATTTAAAGTCTAATGACTTATACAGAAGCGAAATGTTTGATAAAATTCTCAAATTTGGAATTCTTTAAATGATTTATGTCTTCACTGCGCGTTTAAGACATCATTCTCAGAGTCCAGATGCTCTTATTGTGATCGTTTTATATGTGAGCTTTGTACCAAAAAATATTATAAAACAAATTCAGAAAATATTATTTGCAAGATATGTGAGCTTAGTTCATATGTTTTCAAATAATATACATATCTATACATTTTGAACATAACATAATAATAAATGTATTTAAGTAAAATACACAAAAGTTTGTGTTGTGGATTAGGCCTACTGGGGATACCACACTAAAAAAACGCGCTGTTAACTCTACCTCAATGGTGGTGCGGAAAGGTTAAGTTATAAAGTTTATTCCTCTTTTTAATATTGTAATTTACATATATATTATATGACAGCAGCAAACCGGCAAAAGCAGAAGGAAGCGGAAAAGGAAGCAGACGTGCCGCCCAAGATTAAGTCCAAGTTGGAGAATGGAGGTTGCGAGGCTTGTGTGTTGTCATCTGGAAGCAGTAAAAGTAATTAGTATTTTAATAACAATTTCTTTGTGGATTGTAACTTACCTTGTTGTTTATTGTGGTTGTACCGGGTACGACCACACCGGGTCTAACACCACCGGCTGCTGGGCCTTGCTCCATAGCACCTGCTGCTGCAGACCTTGCTGCCATGCTTTCGGCTGCTGCAGACCTTGCTGCCGTAGCACCGCCTGCTGCAGTCCTTGCTGCCGTAGCACCGGCTGCTCTATTTGAGCCTGCAGCTCCTCAATCAGGCGAAAGGCGTTGTCAAGTTGTTGTTGCTGCTGCTGCTGCCACCATCTCCAGCAATTTGTTGTTTTTGATTTGATTTATTAAGTTTTTGGGCTATGGAAAGCCTGTGGCGTATTGGATTCCAGAGTGTTTATTTCGCGGTTGATATTATTCTGCATTGCCCTAAAGCAGGCCATCCACAGTCGAATTTGTTTGACGAACTGTTCGTCGACAAAAAATTACATTGCCCACTAACTATATTAAACATTGCTTGCAAACATCATTTGTAGAAAGTTTTCACAGGTAAACATGTCATCTGATAACGATACATAATTGCCTTGATGGCGATACATATTTATTCAAAGAAAAAAAAAGGGAGCAGAAAATGTAGCTCATGGAAGTACCAGATGTTTGGCTTATAAATATCGTCCACTCAGCGCAGATCTTTCGCTCCTCTTTATTTTTTGGAAGCTCGCGTCTGTATGATGCACTCAGGGATCACCTTTTTTTTTTAACAGCCTCAACGGTTGCCTCTTCATCGACTTCTTTGTATTTATTTAATAATAAGTCGATTTGTTTTCATATTCTTGTTTTTGTATGCTTCGCTTTTTTGCTTGCCACAGTGCTGTCATTTGCAGACAATGAATAAATTCTAGCAAATTGCTTCGACATTTTTTTGACGTATGTTTACTGCTACGAAACTTTTGACAAATGATGTTTTGTGCCAACATTGCCATAATTATCAGATTGTTGAATCGACACACGAGCACACACAATACAAAACAAACAGCACAAAATTTGGACACGAACACTACCACCAACGACGAATATTTCGTCAGATCGAACACGTTCGTCTGCTTTAGGCGGAATGCGATTATTGTTTCGCTGCATCTTTATGTTACATTAAACCAGACTTCTCGGAAATGCAGCTTTAAAGTTCCGTTATGTACAAAGGCTGCCACCTGGTTTAATATCGACGCATATTTTGCGAGATCAGGTTGGCAGCCCCATTAACATATGGCGACAATGCGCCAAATACATTATGCTAATTACTTAAAAACCTGCTTAACATAAACATATTCTATTAAAATGACATGGATGTAAAAATTTTGTAAATATTTCATAATTTTCATTCATAAAAATTGAAATGACCGACAATTTGCATCAATCAGGCAGCCTTTATTTACATATGTACTACACAATGCTGCCACGTTGTTTTATGTTTTTTGATTTCAGCTAAAATGGCAAATTTACTAAATGCAAATTTCTCAAAAACTGTCTGATAGAAATTGATGAAGTTGCAGCAAATGTTAAAAAATTAAGCCCTATACTCCACATACCGTGCATCTGGGGCCGCGTTTCAAAAAAAGTTAGACATACGCATATATATCGAGCCATATCAGTCAACTTTCTGTTGCGTAGTAGTTTAGTTCACGTTGGGCTACTAGTTCGATAGGACTTGCTCATGAACTTTTGGGGTTAATTTACAATAATTAATTTTCTCAAAACTGTCTGATAACTTTCTTTAAAATTAAATTGAAATAGCTTCTCCAAACTTGTAGCTTAATTTGCTACGTGAAAATTTACAAAACTTTTACATCCATGTCAATTTTAATACAATATGTTTATGTTAAGCAGCCATTTTCTAAGTAAATGGCATAATCTATTTGACGCGTTCTGTAGATGTGTCGGTATAAACTAGGTGGATCTTGTACATAACGGAACTTTAATGATGCATTTCCGAGAAGTCTGTGAGTGTGTGAAAAGAAATAGTAGTGTGCGATTCGTATCTAGAAAATAGCTTAAAATGTTTCGAGAATTGGAAAAAAAGGTATGGCTTGCAATTATATGTTACAGGCTGTGCTTGTATGATTGTGTATGTATGTGTGGTTATACATCCTGAAAAGGGGATATTGGTTTTGTGCAAATGTTCGTCTGTCCGTCTGTATAGTCTAAAAGATGTTGAGATTTTGCATTCAAGTTCTTGTATACCCAGCTCAGTACAAGTAAGTTTAAAAATATTAATATTATTAATCGAAAATACACATATAAAATTTTTTTTTTCGTTTTGCTCATTCTTTTCAATTAAAAACAAGAATCAATTGAATCAGTTCAAAAGCAATTTTTGCTTTTCGCCTTACGTGGTTTTAGCTGGGATCCCAACCTTCGTTTACCACCGTACTCCCATAGGCTTCGTCTTCTCAATCTTCCGTCTTTAATTAATCGAAGGAAAACTCTTGGTGTTCTTTTTCTTCACAAATTGATTATTGGCGAGATTGATTCTAGATCCTTCTGGCCCGCCTCACCTTTTCGGCCCCCCCACAGGTTTACTGATTACGCTTCACAAGGTTCGTTTCGTGCTTTATGCACTAACTTTAATAGCCTCTTTCACGTTTTCTCTCAGAACTCTCTCTGCCTCTCCTTCCCTAAAATCGCACTTTTCAATACCTATCGTTAAATCCTGGCCTTACTAATACTAATAACTTGTTATATTTGCCCAAACTAGTCAAACATTAATTCATTAATATTAACAATACTAATCTTTATTGATCTGATCGTAGGTTTTTCTGGGTTTTCCCAATCGTTGCAACAAATGTTGGATCATTTATCATAATTTTGCTTACTGAATCTAACTTTAATTTTTGTTCTTTACAGTTCATTATTTATATTTAATTTTAATTGTATTTGTAATCCTTAATTTTTTTTATGCTTGGTAATTTTTTCTTTGCCAGCTGCTTTTAGTCGTGCATAAATAAATAAATAAAATAAAATGAGCAAGTTTAAATGAACAATTCCTTGAATTGGAAAAATCCTTTTTTCACAGGTATTTATTTAAGTTAGATGTCTAAAAAATATATTTATTTTTTTGTAATGGTAGTCCCATAAAAATTTTGGGAGACTGATTTGTATAAATGAGCATTCAATTTTACCAAAATACTGACATGTGCATCTTTATCTTTTTTTATAACCAAATTGGAAAAATGATTTTTTCATTTTTTGGTGTTATCTAAACCGGCCAGAATCATTCATGCTCTTTCCTTTAAGAAACAAGTCTTCTGCTATTTTTGTAAAACTCAGCTTGCTTAAGCTGCTCTCCGATCGTTATACTTGAGTAGGACCCATAAGGACCGATCGGTCCAAGAAAATAACACA